>NC_022031.1:19377919-19386270 GCF_000317375.1 Microtus ochrogaster | reverse complement strand
TGTGTGTGGTGTGTGTGCATGCACGTGTGCCTACTAGAATATGTATTTATTAGACTCTGTGGAAAGTTGGGGTTACAGAGGAAGGCACTGATTTTCTTTGACTTTTCCTAAAATCAACACTGACACAGGAATAATGCTGTTGTCAACTGCATGATGGTCAAGACAATAGGTTTTAGGCAGTGGAGACTTTGTCACAGTAAGCTACCCTTCTGAGTATGTTCCCCATCCCTTGTTGCCTCCAAATAGTGGTGACACTGTTCTTTGCTCTTTCCCGGAAAATTGTAGATCTCGGATGACTCAAATTTCTTTTATTAAAAGCAAATGGTGTCCCTGAGAAGCCCATACTCATGTTTTTCAGGCCCTAGGGGAATCATTTCTCTAATTGGAAGTATGATACTGTTGAGACCTATTTCCCCTGTCAATCTTGACCCTGTGCCTGGAATCATGTATTAATTCTAATAAAAGCCTATAGGTTTTGCACTGAGATATGTGCATGTCAATTTTTGCTTTTTTAGTGAGAACACTTCTAGCAGTCGTTTATTGATTCAAAATACTGAAGGAGAGTATACTTTTGCACAGCTGTTGTAGGCTTAAGGAAGTTGCAGAATTATGTTGTAAGCATTACAGTGGCCACGAGGTGGCAGTCCTGAGGGTTAGGTACCATTTCAAAGAACATTAATAGAGACAGCTTAACAATTTCAACACTTTAACATTGTTATTACTCTGCCTTGCAGAGCTCAGCAGTCCTGTGATCTTCAAACTATGGCTCCAAATATCTTCATCTGGCACAACGGATCCTCAGAGAAGCTCACTAGCTGACCCATGCCCAGAATTTAATAAATTTAATAATTCAACTTTCCTGAACTCCTCATATTTAAAATCTTCAGAGACTCTAGAACTTGCAAACATAAACACTGGGAAGGAGAGGCTCCAACTACTTGAAAGACTTATGCAGAAGGATCCCTTGATCCCATGAGTTCAGCAGCAGCCTGGGTGACAAAGCCAGACGTTGTCTCAGAAGAAAGAAAAGATCCAAGAAGGGGAGCGAGGAAAGGAGGGAAGATGACTGAGGAGGACCTGTGAGTTAGCTATCCTGTTCATTTTTGAAGCGAAGAAGCAGAGGCTCAGAGAGTTTTAGAAGCACCATCAAAGTTGTATAGTTGATTTTCAGTCTATTCTGGTCTAAACTGATCCCTCACTTTTGACAAAACATGGCTTACTGGTGTAAGGTGTGGTCCACTGTGTATACTGTCTCGGAAAGTTTCACTTCATGAGATAGCATCTGTAGACTCTAACTGAGGATGTTAGTAGAGCAGCATCTGCTAAGCATGAAGCGGTTAATGGATCCGTAAGGGGCCTGAAGAAGTGGTTCAGTGGGGAAAATGTTGATCAGCATGAGGATCTGAGTCTGGTGTGCAGAACCTGTATAAAACCCGGATGCTGCGGTGTATATACACTTGCAACTCAAGTGCTGGGGTTTGGAGACAGGAAGAGCTCTGAGGCTTGGAGGCCAGCTAGTCTTGCTGGATCTATGTTCAGTGAGAGGCCCTATCTCAAAATATACGGTGAAAAGTGGTAGAGAAAAACACCTCATAGCATCTCTGCTCTCCACAAACACTAGTTCATCCACACACATGTGCACACATGTGATCAAGTGTACACATAAACAGCACACAAGCAAATACCACACACACACACACACACACACACACATCTATAAGTCCCTAAGCCATCTGCAGTGATAATCAAGACCAGCGCTTCTTTATACTCAATGACAATGTTGAGAACCACAGTCCTCTGCTAGCTGAAAAACAGTTACTGGGATGAGGTGTGTAGTTTTGGATTTCCTGCTAGGGCTTCTGCTCATGCACAGTGAATTAGACACCATAGCGCAAAAGGTAAGCACAAACAGATAAAAGAAGCACACACGCTGCCACTGACAAAGAAGTATCTATAGCATTCACTGGAACACATGGGTACCCAGGAGCTGGCAACAACAGGGTTATCACCCATAAGGGGATGGCCTTGAGCTAATGTCTGGCTCGGGGTATTTCTCACACAGGCAAGCTCAATCTTCATGTTCTGTCTTCCTTCCCACCACTGTTCAATGTGCACAAACTGAACATCATGATTCATTCACCTTGTGTGAGTTTTAGCTTGATGTTTAATGGAACCTTTTAATCTTTCTAAGTGGCATTCTTCCATGCATAAATGCTTTTACTATTATTTATAGAAAAAGTTGATTATTTATAGAAAAGCATTATTATTCATAGAAAACTATAAATATTTGATATTATTTATATAAAAATGTATTATACTGATGTTTCATTATAATCTTGTACCATGAAGTCTCAGCTACATAAAATGGAAATAATCTGACAAAATCTGCTCTATGTGGTAGGAGGCAACATGATATGATAAGTTCAGCTGTTGGACAGCCAAGTTTGCTAGGAGTATTAGTTGGAAGATTAACTATGATATCATTTTAAAAACATGATTTTATCAGTTTTTGTGTTAGATCACCTAATCTTTAAGATCTAATGTGCTTAGCTTTTTGCCTGCCATAGTATTAGTTGGAACCATTCTTTATAGGTAATAAAACACCATCTCTAGATAGAGTTAGAAAAGTTTAAGAATCTACATAGGAACAACGATATGTTAAAACCTGGAAAACAAGCAGACTCTCAGGAAAGGCCAAGAAAGACAAACACAAATCTCTTATTGTCCCCTCCTTAAACTTCTTTAGCTTTTTCTGCTGCTCTACTGTAGAGAAGCCAAAGAGAGGGTGAAGGTACTTTACTTTATAATCAATTTTATTATTTATATATTTGCTGGGTTTTTTGTTGTTGTTGTTTTTGGAGAAAGGACTTCTCTGTGTATAACCCTGGCTGTCCTAGAACTCACTCTGTAGACCAGACTGGCCTCAAATTCACTGCGCTCCTCCTTCCTCTGCCTCCCAAGTGCTGGGATTAAAGGCCTGTGCTACCACACCTGGCTTTTTAAAAATGTATTGTTTATTTTTATTGTATGTTCATTGCTGTTTTGCCTGCATGTCTGTCTGTGTGAGGGTGTCAAGCTCCTTGAAACTGGAGTTACAGACAGTTGTAAGCTAACATGTGGTTGCTGGGAATTGAACCCAGGTCTTCTGGGAAAGCAGTCAGTGCTTTTAACTGTTGAGCTGTCTCTCCAGCCCCTCCAATATTTTAAAGACACAATTCAGCTATATATCCCAAGTTGTCTTTGAACTTGGTATGTATCAGCAAGATATGTAGAAGAACAAAACTCAGGAATCTGCTGCGTTAACTCCAAGTGCTGGGGGTTATGGGGTATCCCTATACAGGCAATGGTCTCCCTCTTTCAAAGAATATGTGTGTGTGTGTGTGTGTGTGTGTGTGTGTGTGTGTGTGTGTGTGTTGTTTAGCAGACTGTTGACACATAGTTCTTTTTTCTCATTTCAGATTTTTTTATTCTTCTCTCATGCAATTCATCCAGACCACAGCATCCCCTCCTTCCGCTCCTCTTAGCCCCTTCCCACCATCCCTCTACCCCAGATCCACTGCTCTGCTATTTTCCTTCAGAAAAGAGCAGGCCTCCCAGGGATATCAACCAAACAGAGCATAACAAGATGCCAAAGACTAAGCCCAAACTCTCATATCAAGGCTAGATGAGGCAACCCAGCAAAGGGTCACATGAACAGGCAAAAGAGTTAGAGACACCCCCACTCTCACTGTTAGGAGTGCCACAAAGGCCCCAAGTTCAACAACCACAGCATGCATGCAAAGAAACAACCACAGACCCATCAGGCTCTGCGACGGCCACTTCAGTCTCTCTTTTCCTCTCTTCTCTCTCTCTCTCTCTCTCTCTCTCTCTCTCTCTCTCTCTCTCTCTCCCTCTCGATAAAGTTTTATGATGAATAAAATATCTATTATTATTTAAGGTCTACAATCCCATATACTCTACATTTTCTTACTTTCCTCCCCTTTGAGTCTTTAAAATAGGCTGTCACTCTGCAAGCCAAGTTGTTTTCAAATATTAGGCAATTCTCCTGCCTCAGCTTCTGGAGTATGGGGATAGGAGCACCACGCTCAGCTATAATTGATTTTGAAAACAAGAGCTTAGGAGACTGAAAATAGTTATATGTTTTTAGACAAATTATTTGGTTTTATAACAGCCTGAGCAGAACAAGAGCACATATACCTGTTGCACTAACTCAAAAGGGCTATGAGTGGAGGATTGGGCTAGCCTGGGATGCAGAAAGACCCAGTCTCAAAAGCACAAAAGGAAATAGAAGATAAATCCTTGACCTGAATTCTCTTGTTGCGACAAAGTGTTTCTTTCAGTTGATGGGATGTACACATGCTTTTTTCCATGGAAAGGGAAGGATGCTTAACTATGTTGTGGGGTTCTGATGTTATCGATGACACTTTGAAATATATAGTGTGGAGCGGTGATGTCACACACCTTTAATTCCACCACACTCGTGAGGCAGAGGCAGGAGGATCTCTGTGAGTTCGAGGTCAGCCTGATATACAGAGCAAGTTTCAGAACAGACAGGGCTACACAGGCAAACCCTGTCTTAGAAAAAAAAAACCTAGGAAAACCCATATAAACTACATATAAAAATATGTAGTGTATACATGCATTTAATGTTCATAAAATTTTCCAGTCCTTAATTCTTGAAAGATGTGATTTCAAAGGCTTTGATAAAAAAGAATGGCTTATAAAGTTACTAATTTTTTTAATTATGGCCTAAATATCTGAATGATGATGCCCACAGAATGCTAAAATCAAATTATTAGTAACTTTAGTGTACTAAATCTCAGTTTAAAAATGATTCTAAGTATTCTTTCCTGGATAGTAAATGTCATTTTATTTAAAACACAAATAGGAACAGAACCAATGCAATTATAATTATAACCAATGATTCCAGGAACCCAAGAAGAAATCCATGGTACTTGTTCACTCTTGTTCACTCACTTCTCCAAGCAACAATTTTTTTCAACCAGTTTTTAAGTCTAGCACCATGCTGGGCCCATGATGCAACTGCTGTCCCTATTGTCAGTGCAACAAATTTCTTTCCTTGCTCTAAAGTGACTTCCATCAAGCACAGTTGAGGACTTGCAAAGGGCCAGTATCAGTGTATGACTTCCTACAGGAAACTGCTTTCAACTGTTTGGATTGTGGACTCAAGTTCTGTGCCTGTCCTCCAGCAATGACCTATTAATGCAGGACTGGCCTGCAGAACTGAACTATTTCCCATGCTTGTTCTCTAGGCGTCTAGGCTCCAAGTCCAGTTAAGCTCTCTGGAAAAGAATCCCCTCAGAATGGATCCTGGCTTATCTGTGTCTGTTTGCTGTGATGAGATGTCCATTTCCTCCCAAAGGTATACCCCAGACCCTTACCTGAACAGCCAACTCCACTCAACAAAGGATTTCTGAGACAAAGCAATGCTCTTAGCCTGATCAATGCAGTTGTTTTGAGGTTTTGTTTTCTACTTCTGGTGTCAAATTTGCTGGCTTCTTGAAGGTGGTTGGTTATTATACTCAAGACAGCAGGTGGAGCTCTGAGAACTGAACTCCTAATGAACAAATGAACACACTGGTTTTTTGTTGTGGTGGTGGTGGGTTTTTTTTTTGTTGTTGTTATTGTTGTTTTGTTTTGGGGCTTTTTTGCCTCTTTGAGATCAGTCACACAAGTCAAACTCAAATTTAGTTCACAGCTGAAAGAAATAAGTTATCAGGGGAGAGCAGGCATGGCTCCCCGCCAAGAACAGGAATCCAGGAATCATGAATGGCACCTTGCCTGGGAAACACACTAGAGCTGATCCTGTTGGTGGGGCCCTGACTAACCCAGGTCCAGAACCAGGACTACAAGGTAGCTCACCTCAGCATCCACCCCGCTTATGAACTGCTGGACTGTGTGAAGGGGCTGGATCTGCAGATCCAAAGCTACAGGATCTCCAAGACACAGGAAAACAACCAAGAGGAGGCCCAGTGAGGGCCCAGTATCCATAGTTTGGCAAAAGCCGGAGGTTTTGAACCAGATCAATGACTCATTGCAATGAACACTTACAAGTAATGATGTGTGGACTAACGGGTAAACTGTGTGACGCACTGGGCCACATTATGGCTTCCCAACTGAGATTTTTTTTTTCAATGTGTTTTGTTTTGTTTCAGTTTGGGTCTTTGTTGTTGTTGTTTTGTTTCCTTTTTGGTTTTACTTTTAAATTTTGTTTTAGGAAGAGCTTGCAAGGGCAGAAGTCACAAGAGAGGGGATGGGGAAATAAGTGGGGTAAGGATGCACGATGTGAGATCCACAAGGAATTAACAGAAAGTTAAATTTTAAAAAAGGAAATAGTGAAAGTTGTCATTATGGTGGACTATTTATCCTTACTGGACTCCTAATAAAATTTAACTGCACTTATAACTATAATAAAGAAGTGGGACCAGTCAAGCAGCTGATGCATGGTTGTATAATCCTAATATTCATATATTTATGAGGATGTGGCAAGAGAATCATGAGCTTGTTAGGTTATCCTGGGCTACCTAGTGATATCACAGGAAACATTGAGTGAGGGGCAAGAAGACTTGCCTTTAAAACTGATGTCAATTACATCATTCTTGGGTTCTAAGAAAAAGAAAAGTCAGGCAACCCATTCATTTTTGTTGCCCTCTCTTCCCTGCACTTTGTCCTTACTCCATGAACTTTCTTCTGCCCTGTTGTGATATCACAGGAAAGATCTTAATAGATGCTAGAATTTACATGTTCCACTGCACAGCTTCTAGAATGATGAGTAAAAATTTTGTAATTGTTATAAGTAACTTGGTCTGTGACGCTGTCTCCTATAGCATATAGCAGATTAAAGACAGTCACCAAGAGGTTACATCAAAGCTCACCAGCTGGTCTTAGATAGCTACAGGCCAGAGAATAGGATAATATATGAGCTTTCCTCTTGTTCATCTACAGGAGCAAAAATTTAGTGACAGGTTGAGTGCTGATGGCACACACCCTAAATCCCAGAACTTAGGAGACAGAGGTTGGCAGATATCTGTGAATTCAAGTGCAACCTGGCCTACAGAGTGAGTTCCCGGATTACACAGTGAAACCCTGCTTTAAAAAAAAAAACAGCAACAAAAATTGAAATAAAAAAATATAGATAAATAGTGACAGTAAAGGAAAGTAGTTTCTCTTGACTTGGATGGGGTCTGAGGATGTGTGGGACTTTCCTAGAAACACTGAGGATGGGGCCTCCAGGAAGAGGAACTGGATTCACAGTCAAGAGAATGGGATATGCAAAGACACAAACTTACAATATCAGTAGAAGAACAACACAGAATCGTTTTGATCAAATAAAAGGAGGGATTTGGATATGTGGGAAATAAAGATGAAGTGGCCATACTTCAGATCAGGGATGGCTTTAAAGGCTGTTTGGGTGGTTTGGGCTTCACCCTGCACACAGAAAGATATCAACAAGGTTTTGAAACAGTGAATTAACACAGTCAGATCTTCTCTTTGGAAATATCCTACTCAAGGTGGTATAAACTTCTCAGAGGGAAGAAGCAAAAAGCAGGGAATCAGACAGCATAGAGTAACACATCAGCCCAACAGAGCTATGATGACTGACGTCACTTGAAATATTGGAAGACAGAGAGACCCAGATACTCAAGGATTAGATTCTGAGTGGAGAAACATCAGGTCTTTGTGGTAGGTTCATGTAGAGTTGACATAGAGAAAAAAAAAAAGAAACCATCCCAGGTTTCTGACATTCAGAATTTCTACAATAGATAGATATAACTAAATTTATATTTTCTGTTTCAATTATTTATATAGAGCATATATTGAATGGTTAATCTGAGCCAAAAATCTATGCTAGATGCTGTGGATAGAAAAATGAGTTCGACAGAATGTTTTCCTTAGTTAAGGAGACAGACACATATGTAGACAATTTCAACACAGTGTAATAAATGTTACCATAAAGAGAGGAACAGGAATCACATACTGGTGTAATTATTCATTTAGACTGTCAGGGTGTCTCTTTTTCATTTTTGGCCCTCAAGAAAACACAAGAGCTGAGTTCACTTGACTTTGGGAAGCTAGTTTCTGCCTTTACTATGTGTTATCAGAAGATATCTCTAACTGTGGTCAAAGACTGAGCCTCATAGTGACTGAGACAAAGCTCTTTCTGCCTTTACAAATTCCGAAAATACATTCTAAACCTTCCCAACTTAATTAATCAAATCTCTATACAGTTTTTTCTGTCTTCTCTTGGCTTTCCACAAACAAACAAAACCCACCACAACTAAAAAGGACATTTTTAGTCCATGCAAGATCATGTTCTTCATCATAAGCCT
>NC_022031.1:19366205-19377573 GCF_000317375.1 Microtus ochrogaster | reverse complement strand
TGCTTCTTTTTGTATGACTATTGGACACTACAAAATAGTCTAGTTCATAAGGCTTTGAAGGAATAACTTGGAGAAAATACAAAGGCATGCATTGCCATTGTTCTACTTTCTAAAATAATGTAATTGTCCAATGTTACCCTTTTTTATCTGCTTAAGCAAGTGGTTTCTTTTATGTCCTCAGACTCTGTGGATGGGTAACTAAGATAATGAAATGCAGGAACACTTTTGAATGCAGGATATGAGGACCCAAAGGCTCAAGTTGACCTGACACCTGAGGGACTATAGTTTTTTCAATTCTCAACATGCAGTTTCTAAGCAATGATAGCTTGAGCATTAGGACAGCTGACAGTATCTCAGCATTGCTTTCTCCACTAAGTTCCTTTCTGGAAACTTCAGAATAGTTTAATGTCCTATGTAGAATTCAAGAAACACAAGTGATCCCACAAGGAAGGTAAAATCAGCGTGGCTCCCTATGGCTTACACAGAAGTCACACAGTATTGCTTTTATGAAGCATTCTCTATCGGCTGAAATATCCAACTCTATCTGGACATAAGCTAGGGAGACAGATTTCAAACTTGGTGAGGTTGGCAAGACAAACTTGATAAGGATGACAGTGTAACGCTGAAAGACAGTGACTATGATGAGATATATCTCTAGAAATTGCAACTTGGTACATTTACCTTAATTTAATAGCTAGAATAATTTTTTTCTCAAGCACTTCATGTTTTTAATATTTTCACAATAACTACTACAAGCCTCGATATTCAAGTTCTCATGAATCTTATTAGTTGAAGGCAGGCTGCTTTCCAATTAGCAATTGGGAAACAATAATAATATAACAATGAACAGTTTCAGTACCCTGGAGTACCTATTGATATAATTTACCATTTTATAGTTTATTATATTTGTTTATTTGTGAAATGATCTGGCGTGAGTGAGAGGAGAACATGAGACAACCCATTTAGGGATTTATTGGGGGGAGTGCACACAGGCCTGGGGAAAATGGTGTACAGAGAAAAAGAGGGAAAGAGGAAGAGAGGGAGAGAGGAAGAGAGGCTGCCTCTCCACACACTGGGGACAGAGAGAGCAAAGATGGCCCACCCAGCTTTGATACCTAACACATGCACACAAGGGGAAGACGTGGCTACATCACACGCTGATGACGGCGGCCCAGGCCTTCCTTGCACATGAACACAAGGGGTTTGTGTAAGTTTGTCACACGCTGATGACACAAATGACCGGAGGCACACACATCCGCGCAAGAATTTGTGTAAGTACATCACACGCTGATGACGGGCAACCCGGAAGTGCAGCCTTATGGGTGGCTGAATAATTATATTCCAACCTTTTGTTTATTATAAAAATTTGGAGGGTTTGAGGATCTTAATGGGTGGGAATGGGGCATCGTAAGGTCTCTCATAACTGCTTCATGTTGATTTTGTGGGTGTCAAAGAGTTGGGATATTTGACCACATCCTGAAGTGGCTGATTAATGCTGTGTTTTCTGGGCTCTGAAGAACTGGTCGGCTGGAAGCTTGGATTTCTCAAAATACTGGAAAGGTAAAAATTATGTTTGTAAAAATTTTAGATGCTAGAAATTAAGAGAGGAGAGTCCCAAGATGGAAGATAGAGTTTTTTTACCCCCAGGGGTTCCCGAGACCAGGAATGACAAGACAAGAATTAAATGATACTTATTCTGGGTAAGTCTGGTCCATTTAGGTGGGTCCAATTGGCTCTTTGGAGTTGCTTGTTGAATTTTGTAACCAATCCAAGATGTTGCCTCCTAGGCATGGGGTAGAACCACTCAAGTACAGCCACAGCAGAAAAGCCATCCTTGACCCAGAGAAAAAGTAAAATAGAGGAGTCAAATGAAGAAACTGTGGGCAACTTCTGTGTTTGATTCTAAAACGGTCCCTCTCAAGCTTGTGGTCTGAATGCTTTTTACACAACATGTGACATTAACTTTAATGGCTATGAAACCCTTAAGAGCTAAAGCTTCATTGGCAGAGACAGGCCCCAGGGATAAGATGCTGGTTCTAGCACATTCTCCTCTTCAATGTTCAAATGTCATGTGAACAAGCAACCAAGTTATATTTCTACCTCCAAGTATTGATGGTCTTCTTTTTGCTACAATGGACTGAAATTACTTGAAGTCAGGATCCAAATCAGTTTTCTTCCTTCAAGTTGTTTTTGCCATGTATTGTGATCATAGCAAGCAAAAGTATCTTGCAAGAGATTAGTAACAGGAATGAGGCAGTTGTTGCAACCAAGTCAAACTATGTGCTTTTTAAGATGTTGGAAATGATTTGAATGAAGGATGGGGAAATGTTTGGAGTTACAGGTCAGAGAATCCCTAAAATTATATAAAAGATTGGTGGGCATTTAAAAGGTCAGGCTAGTTATAAAAATGCAGACTGCAAAAACTGAACTAATTATCTTTAGACTTAGTATTCAGAATATAGTGTGGTTGTAAAGAAGAGATAGTAAAATGGTCAGTAGGATGAAAGATAGAACATAAGGTTTATAAAATGTTGTAATTATTAATTAAATCATCATTTAAAAAGAGAAGCCATGGGAATGGAAAGGTAGCTCAGAGGATAAAACACTTGTTTTGCAAGAATAAGAACCTGAGTTCAGATCCACAGCAACCATATAAATGCTAGGTGAGTCTGGTGACCCTCATGCAATGCTAGTACTCAAGAGGTAAAAGAAGTTGGCTAGCTAAACTCTCGAGTCAATGAAGATAGTGAGGAATAATCAAGGAAAAATCCCAGGAAAAATTGTGAGTCTCTACAAGCACATACACAGATATTCATGGGTACATTTACTGGGATAATAGGAAAGGGAGGCGAGACTTATCAAAAACTCCATAACCTACAAAGACAAATTCCCTTGAAATATTTCTCTTCAAAAGGAGAGAGTTTCAGGGTGTCCTGCTGAAACAGAGATAGCTAGGGAAGTATTTTCCCAGGTTCAGTTGTATAGGAACTTAGAAGTCACTTGACTGTGGTCCAAGGAGGCCCTGCTATTTCTCAGGAAACTTTGGGTGTCCATATTAATTCAAGAGATAAGGTCAGGGATGATTACACCAGGATTTTAAAGGAAAGCCTGTAAGACTGGACAGAGTATTGTGGGATGGATTATTATCAGGGATTCCTGAATAGGCTAGGCATGAAGTTTTAAACATAAACTGAGATGGAGAGCTCAGGATATTGTAGACACTTGGAGCATGGTACATTGTCTGAGAAAATTCCCATCTGGGAAAGGGAGCCAGCACTGGGGAAAGACTGTTGCATGTGGCAAGATTGGAGATTCAAAGCTGCCTAGGCTCACTGGAGTTCACAAAATGGCATACTGTAGTCAGAAATGAAGTTCATAGATTTGTTGTTTCAGGTTGTTGTTCCTGTTATTGTTGGTTTAACATTCCCTTGCTGTATTCCTCCCATCTGGAAGGAAAATTAGAAATTCGGAAGGGAAGTTTAGAAATTCTTATTCAAATTTTATTCTGCTTTTGTTGGAGCTAATAGGTAAGGGTCCTTCTGCGGCCTCAGAGAGATTTCAAATTCCATACTTTTGAAAGGTATTGAGACTGTTACAACTTTGGAGACCAAATCAATTTTGCATTATGAGAGGAACAGAAAGCCTTTGTGGGCCCAGCATAGAATGTGGTTGCTTGAGTCTGAAATGTCCCCCACAGACTCCTACTTTGAATGATTATACTCCAGCTTGTGGTACTGTCTAGGAAAGCGATGGAGCTTCAAGAGTAAGGCATAGCTGATGGAAATAGATCTTGAGGGAGAGGTCTTTGAAAGTTTCAGTCTGGTTCCTGGTTCAGGCCCCTTCGTTTTTTCCTGGATTGCTGCCACGTGAACAACTCCTACCCGTGATGGAGCTGCTCCTCGGACATGCCCTATTGTGATGGACTGGAATCCCTTAAGCTAGGAACCCAAACCAACCCTCCCTTCCTGCCATGTGTTGTCATCTCAAAGACTCAAAAGTACCAAAGAAAGAACTGGAGCAGGATAGTGCTTTCTCTGTAGTGCATTCTCTGTCCATGGTGCTGAATCTGTGCTCAACAAACAACAACAAAAATAGACTATCTAGATTTGAGAGGTTTTCATTACATTACATTTCATAACAATAGAATAGTTATTGTTTTTAAAAAACCTTTAAATTTTAGGAACACCTGTGCTCAGATAAAGATGGAACCACCTAGAAGGAAGTACAGGCTAAGGAAGACATCAAGTGAACATGGCCAATGGGCAGATGCACAAATCCTACAGAAATGGTGTGTCAAAAATAGGAAGAAACTGGGGGTCTGGAAAGGACCTGTGCTTGCACTTAGAGCTGCAGAAAAGAACAACTACAGGAATTGGCCACAGCTATAACCACAAAGGCTAAAGGAATTGCCATTCAGTGGTTGTGGATATTTTCAGGGATGTGAACCAAATGATACTCCTGTGCCACCACCCTTCCCAATCACCGGAGCCTATCACTAAATTTAGAGTTATTTATTCTCCTAGTTAAACATCATAGGAGACATGGTGTGGTGGGGAGTTCAGTGAAAAACAAGGCATATAGGACTTAGGTTCCCTGAACTATTTATCCAAAACAAGCCAAGTTTGATAACCACAGTCATTAAAATACTTTGGACAGATTTGATACCCCTATTCAGTCACCAGTGCAGAAGGTGGGTAAGAATAGAGGAAATTATTTAAAGGAGCAGCAGTTCCCTTTTGCATATTGGAATTGCAAGCATTGCCTGTAATTGTAGGCACCCACTCCACACACTAAATTTGGACAATCTAATCTGCAGGGAAGAGAGGTTTCCTCTCTCTTCTCCTGGTTTCATTGACTAGAAGCCTAATAATTAGACAGCAAAAGTGAAAAGGTAAAAAGAACAGACATTTTCCAATATGAGTGTGGCTCTTATATTTGCGACCCCTATGATGAAAAAGTATGGGATGTGTTGGAGTTTGGAGGTGTGTTTTCTCATCTTTGTAGAGCTAACATTAGAGAAAAAAAAAGGTCCTTTAAAAAAAAATAAACAAATAGTGTTTTGCAAAATAACTGGATATTTAGGTTCATGGATAAAAAGGCATAATATTCTCGTAAATTGTGAAATGCCTGATAACCCTCACTTCGCATGGTCTTTCCTTTCTCAACAGCTTCTGCTTTTAGGCAAATAGCAGAGTTCAGACAAAGGGTGTCCCTAACTTCATTGAACACCAAACATCTCCCTCTCAAAATAATGCTTATTATTCCAGAGTCACACATTTTACGGTAAATTGGAAAACCTTAAGTTCATAAAACTCATTCCTATCCGAGGAGCTTGCCGGAAGGTCAGAATCTTTCTTGTAACAGCACAAGATTATTTATGATTACCTATTGGAAGAATTATTGTTTCTTAGAGATGGCAATCTACAGATGGGTTTCTGTTGCAGAGGATCAATCTTGGCTTAATCCAACTGATGAGTAAACAGCCTGGGTGTGGACAAATAGCAAAAACTCCAAAGTTTGAAAACTTATTTTCTAGCACTCCTCCAGCGTTGCTATGTGACTTCACCTTGAATTATGAAACAGTCACGTGGCTGAAATCCCCAACAGAGAAGTGTGCTTGAAGCTGATTCTGTTTGGTTCAAACGAAACCCAGATTCTAGGTACATAATGATGGCACCCCAGTGTTATTATCGGCACACTGGGGCTTTGGTGTTGAGAGTAGGCATGTTCAAGTACATTCCATCCCTCCCTCTGTTTTAATCTCCACGGTGTTCTACTTACAAAGCCCCGAATGAAGCCAGGATTTTCAGCTTTCGCCTGCTTTCATTCTTTTCAGCATATGCTGGGGTCAAAGGTGAAATTCAATTCCTGGTTCTCAGCCGTAACCAACCTGGAACAAAACCTTCTTTGCTGTTTCCCATCCTCAATTACGCTCTCAAAAGAGAGGCTTTGAGGCCTCTCTACATTCTCTCCTACAAAATTTCCCTTTTCCTCAAGTCTGTAAAGGGAATGTTCGAATGTGATAACTATATTCCTTTCGCTCACACCCCACCCAGCCATATGTTGTTGTTTTTTCAGCAGTTAGATTTTTTTTTTCAGGATGGCAATATGTTGTTTTTTGGGTTGCTGCTTGTTTGGAAGCGTTTTTCCTGAGTCTTGTGGTCATGAGAAATATGCTGATTTCTAGGATCAGCCTTTTTGACCAGACCCCATATTTCAGAGAGGCTGACTATTGTCTGAATAATGTATCTAAAAATAAAAAGGCACTTCCTTGTACTTTTTCCAGGAAGCCTTCTTCATCTTTATTCATTAGCGTGAAAAAGGCCTTCAACTCCCCTCACCCCCAAGAAACTGATGAAATATGTCTTTAGTTTTATCTGAGTTCCCTCGCCATCAGTGGGTGTAAGGCCAAACTTCCTGAAACTACTTATTTTGTGAAATACTTTCTGTTCTCACATGCCCTCTTAATAAGAGCACAGACATTTCTTTTCTGTGCTCATCATGCTCTGACTACCTAGAAAAAGCATCAGAATAGCTCCATTATTGAGACTGGACACGGAGTTATTTAACTTGCCTAGTCATGGAGCCACCTAGTGGAGAGATCAGGAAAGTGCAGATACTGTGTTTCTCCACAGTAAAATTAAGCCTCCGAATTAAGCCCCCTTCTCCATCATTAAAGCTGACCATAATCTGCCTCCACATACAGCTCCTACCGTAGAGCTGGGATGCAGACCCATCCTGCCTTTAACCAGATTCCCACTGTTTATGTATGTATCTTTTGTTGTTGTTGTTTTGTTTTGTTTTTCGAGACAAGCTTTCTCCATGTAGCTTTGGAGCCCGTCCTGGAACTTACTCTGTAGACCGGACTGGGCTCAAACTCATAGAGATCCGCCTGCCTCTGCCTCCTGAGTGCTGGGACTAAAGGTGTGAGCCAGCACCACCCAGATTTTATGTATGTATCTTACCTTGGTTTAAATGTAAGGACCTTGGCTTTGCTCCTGCCTTTCCTGTTTAGTGACTATACCGGTTGTAAACTCAAATAGGCCTGAATTTGAATCTTAGTGTCTTAGATACTAAGAAACTCCACATGCAAATGGAGGGAGTGCTGTTAAGCCAGACATTCACTGCAGCAATCAACAAAGTACCCATAGAGAGAAGCACACATTTATCACTCTAATGTACACTTGTACACTACTACCTCTTTTTAGTCCACTAAAATGATGTGGTTCTCTAGGATATTGTTTCTAATTGATACCATGCTTTCCAGTATGAACCTTGGAGCAGCACAGTGCAACTGTCATGCCGGTGTCTGACCTATGGCTGCTTATGTTATCCCTCACCGTGGGTAGAGACTGCACTACGGCTGTAGCACAGGCATAATATTCTGTGAGGAACAACACTTTTGTTAACAATTTGAGATTCGTGCACAGAGTGTTTTGATCACATTTGCCCACTCCCCACTTCTCCCAGACCGGAGTCTCCTTTCCTACCCATGCTAACTATTCTCTTCCTCCTTCTCCTTCTATGGAGTCAGATTTGTGCTGCACTGGTCATGGAGCTATTGGCATTCAAAAGCTGTTAAAAGGGAGAGAGTCATTTTCTTACAGAAAAATGAATCATTAGTTGGTCAACAGCTAATGGAAGACCTCACCTCCAAGAATGTATGGAGAAAAGAGCAGTATAAATCTGTAAATGGTAAGCTGGAAATTTTACCCGATCTGCTCTTATATCCTGAGCACTTTCTGCATTCTCAGCCTCTTTCCAAATTCACAACACTTACTTAAGCAAACTCTAACTCTTGCTGCATTAACTATACCATGTGTTGGTTCTATCTATTTGTGCTCTAAGAGATGCTTGCTAATTTTATGAACTCCTAACAATAACCCTTTAAAAATGAAGCTGTTGTCATTCCCACTTTGCAGAAGAAAAAAACTGAGTGTGCACATTCCTCATGAAGGGGACCTACAACTTGCACACAGGAAGTCTGACAGGTTTTCCCCTTAAGACTGCTATTTCTTCCTATTGCTGGTAAAAGGGAATATTTTTATTGCAAGTCTTTGAGATTTAAAATATTTTGAGATAAAAAAATGGAAGCTAGAAGTAGTGAAGGGCTTGTCCACACTCATTTGTTTTAAAAGTAATTTATCAGGGCCTTGAGCTAAGCCCATTTTACCAGTAAGTTCCAGTTTAGTGACCTTTAACCTTTGGTATCTGCAAGGCCATAAGTTAAGAAACAACTATAAGATGAACAACGGCTTGGATCCAGCTACAAAAAAACTACATTTCCATCCAATTATCACTAGTACAACAAACGCAACTCCTGGATGGGGCCATATAGCGTTGACTTTCTACCCTTTGAAAACAGAAAGTCATGGCAGCCATGTTGACTGCTATATACCTAGCTAATTAACAAATGATTAACCTTTCCATTAAGCAAATTTCTACCACCAGAATACAAGGACTGGACTTGGTTGACTTTCAGTATTAAACTTGTTGGAGGGACTAAGGAAAGATCTAAACTCAACTTCTAGGAAACCCCCTCCAGATCCACGAATAATGCCCCTTTTCCACTGGAATTATTAAAAGCCCAAACCCAAAGGTCCCCAGGCAGCTCTCTGTTATTTTGTTTGCCTATCCCCCTGTCTCAATACTTTACATTCCTTTGCTCTATTAAGCCTAAAACCTTCTCCATAAACCCACCTCGTGACCATCCTTGAATTCTTCCAATAAGACCAAGAACCTTCTTGTAGAAGGAAATGGAGAGAGTATGCTTTCTTTTATCCATTTCATAATTTTATATTTTTTTGCTTCTTTGCCAAAGTGTTCAGGTGTTTGTAGGTGTGTGGATTAATATCCAGGTCTTTGATTCAGTTCAACTGGTCCTTCTGTCTGTTTTTATGACAATACCAGGATGTTTTCTGTTTTGTAGCTCTGTAGTAGAGTTTGAAGTCAGGGATTGTGATGCTTTTAGAAGTTCCTTTATTGTACAGGGTTGTTTTAGCTATCCTGGGTTTTTTTGCTTTTCCATACAAAGTTGAGTATTGTTCTTCCAAGGTCTGTGAAAAGTTTTGCTGGGATTTTGATGGGCATCACACCTGTAGAAAAAGACAAGATCTCCTGAGTAAATTTGGAGCATGGAGACCATGGGAGAGTGTGAAAGGGGAGGAGACAAAAAGGGAGGGGAGCAAAGGAAAATGTATAGCTCAATAAAATCAATAAAACAAAAGAAGGAAATAGAGACAAGAGGTAGAAGGGAGAAACATTGTTCAATATTCCTCAATCACCTAAGTAGGTGGACAGAAAATTGTTTATTTTTACTTCTATAGCGATATAGTTATTTGTATTTTAATAAAGAAATCTTTCCTGAAGACCAGAGGCAAAGCTATAGCCACTGGAGGTCAGGCAATTGTGACACACACCTTTAATCCCAGGATTTTGGAGACAGAGTCAGATGGATCTCTGTGAGTTCAAGGCCACCCTTGGCTATGCAAGATCAATGCAGAAACAAATCAAGATGGCATACACCTTTAATCCCAGTACTAGGGAGTCAGATGCCTTTAATCCCAGCACTAGAGAGACTATAAAATACAAGGAGAGAGAGGCTTGGTCTCTTCAGTTTGTGGTCACCCAGCCTTGGTAGAAGTAAGACTTCTCTCTAGTGTCTTGGCTGCTTTGCTTTTCTGGTTTTTGAGTTGAACCCCAGTTTTTGTCTCTGGGTTTTTATTATTCACACTACAACTTCAATTGGTTTACACTTTAACTGCCCAACTGCCCAACTCAAACTATTGTGTCAAATTCTTGAGCACAAAGTTTTGAACTGCACAGACATCCTTTATATGATCTTCACACGCACTTTTTGTTATTGAAAAATAAAGAAAAATACTGTTACCAAGCTTGATGTTGGTTTACACTGTCTTTACTGTGAGGTTAGAGAGTCCTTCCCTTTTCCTCTCTGGATGAATTATGGGTCCCTGGGAGCAGGTGATGTGCTCACACATGCTTCTGAGTTCTGCAGAGCTGTCAGGGGTGCGTGTGACATTTGCAAGATCTAGTTTCTATTTATACCAGATTTCTGCAACTGCTTTCTCTGTGGTACCTTTTCTCTTTTGCTTGTACATAAAAAAACAAATCAACTTGTCACATCCTTTTTTTTATTTTTGCTGCATCTGAGAATACTCTTATGATGCTTTGAAGCTACCATTGATGTTCTTGTTTGGAAACAACACAACAGAACCAAGGCATTCGACCCTGTTGGCCCTCTCATATAGGAAGCAAAGCCCTGAGTGTGGGCAGTGCCTTCCTGTGATTTAGAAACTTAAAAGTACAGAGCTAGCCTTTTATGTTGGCTCCAGGACAAACCTGAACTTTCATTCCTCATTTTTTTGTTCATAATTTTTTTTTGGATAAAAATGTCTTTTCTTCTCAATTTTCAATTTTATCTTTGTAGTTTCGTTTAACTTCGGGGGTCAATATGATGATGTAATAGAAAAAAGAAAAATGTAGCAGAAAAGCAAGACAGATGGGGTATACATAGAAACTGGTTTTAAGTGAGTTTGAGGGGTGGGACTCACTGAAAAAGTGGTATGTGAGCAGAAACTAAATAATGGTGCAAGGGGACAAATGTAGGGGTGAAGGGAGCATTACCCCGCCTTGCAAAACAAGTTAGGCAAGTCTCTTGAGATAAATTGACAGAACGGTCTCTGTTTATAGGGGTGTCACTGGGGGAAAAAAGTGAGTACTCCCATAGCCAGCAAGACTGCAAAGTCTATATACCCTGTTTACAAAGAAAGAAGTAGGCCTATGGGGAGTTTAAAGAAAGAGATTTTGTGGAGGTGAAGGGACACAAAGGACAGATAACAGCCTGGGACAGTTTCCTTTGGCTCTAGATGTCATTTCCTCTTTACTTCAACTTTATCTCTCTCAATGGGTTACAGAGATGACTCATCATCCCTGCCTTCCCTCTGGAGAAACTCTGTCTGATAAAAGAATCTCAGAGAAAATGCCTCCAAGGGCTTTGGGAAAGGAAAAGATGGAGACAGGGGCAAAGTAGGTGAGAAGGTCAGAGAGACCCAGAAGGGAGCTAACACTGGCTTCAGCATACTGGAGGACTAATAACAAGGGCATAGAAAAAGCAAGTGTCTTGGCAGCAGGTCAAACCAGCCTTGGGGAAGCAGGTAGAGAGAGGGGCCAGAGCTGAGAGCTGAGGGAGCATCAAAGAGGGACACAGGAGTGAGAGAAAGCTCGTGCAGATGCATTTTACAGTTACCTTCTGATTGCTGTGATAGAAAAATCTACTGTTTGACAGTAACCAACATAGCAATATTTGTTGTGATTAGAGAAGTGTTTATATCCTAAATGCTGCTGTGCT
>NC_022031.1:19359365-19364365 GCF_000317375.1 Microtus ochrogaster | reverse complement strand
CCCACTGTGTTAGTATATCCCTACAGTAGATGGGACTGGGTTATATAAGAAAACAGGTTGAACAAGTCAGAAAGATCAAATCAGTGTGCAGCATTCCTCCAGGACCTTTGCTTCAGTTTCTACTTCCAAGTACTGGCTTTGGCTTCCCATGAAGATAGCCTGTTATCTGTAAGATGTTATAAACCTTTTCCTCCCCAAGTTGCTTTTGCTCATGATGTTTACCAAAGCAAAAGAAACCAAGCTAGAGCAACAGAATCTGGCATCACCAGGGTGGCACCAATGCCTTTCACAAGAAAATTAGCTGAAAAGGAAAGAGGCCTCCTGAATCTGGTCAGCACCACCCATGCACAGGCTGTGGTCCCAGTCTGATAAAAAAGGGGGAAAATGTATAAATCCAACTGAGTCCAAGCATTCCCCCAA
This sequence comes from Microtus ochrogaster, assembly GCF_000317375.1. Taxonomy (NCBI): domain Eukaryota; kingdom Metazoa; phylum Chordata; class Mammalia; order Rodentia; family Cricetidae; genus Microtus; species Microtus ochrogaster. The sequence goes on along the minus strand of NC_022031.1, from coordinate 19,363,945 downwards.
CTCTGCTTCCTGGCCTATCACAATGTGTGGCATCCCAACTGCATGTTCCTCTCTGACTAAACATGTTCCTACTGCTGTGAACCTCGTTGTGTCATTGCTGAACAATGGACTGTGAACTCTTAAACTGTAAGCCAACATGCAATTTTATTCCTTTTTCTTCTGACAGCCTTTAGCAACAGCAATGGCAAAGTATTTAATGCAAACTTTATGGGCAGATAGGTAAAGGTATGAAGTTTGAGTTTACTCTGAAATCAGTAAGAAATTATCTAAATATAACTTCGACTATACTGAAAAAAAAAGAAAATATCTAAAAACAGTGTCAGATTCATATTCTAGAAAAGATTCTAAGAGAGGGCCAGAGGGTAAAATGAAAGGAAGATGTTAGTTGGATTCTTTAAGTTTGTTTTGTTTATGTTTGGGTTTGTTTGTCTTGGTTGCAACTATCTAAGAAAAATAATATAAAAATAAAAATGTTTCATTTGGCTTATGGTTTCTGAAGTTTTACTCCAAGGTTGGATGCATCTGCAGCTTGGGTCTAAGTGAAGGCAGACTCACAGCAGCAGGAACACAGGCAGCTGTCACTTCCTGGCTGCCAGAAAGCAGAGAAGATAGAGAGAGGAGACCAGTGAAATGCAATACCAACAGACCCCCATGACCTACTTCCCCCATCTGTGACTTAACTCCTAAAGTTATAGATCTTGACAAAACAGTACTACCAGCTAGGGACCAAGACTTCAGGCAAAGAATGCATGTATGTGTATGTTGAGGGTTTGGGGGTACAGTCCATACTCAAAGGGAAAGGCTGCTTATTTAAGGTTTAATGGTGGTCACAAGTAGGATTATGACAAACACCATCTTGTGTGATTTATTTCTAATGTTGTATAGCTCTCATGAGAACCTTACAAACTGGTCACACTGCAGATAAGAAAACTGGCAGAGATCATCATGATTGCTTTGATAACTGAGTGGGCACAGGTAGATGCAGATAGATCAGTCAAGATGATTGTTCCCAGAATGTGGGAAGACATTACAGTGATTTAAAACCAACAGGGAATCCCTGATGGGCCAAGTTTTGGAAAATTGAAGAATCAAGGATTATTCCTAGGGTTCTGTATTAAACATGGATGAAATGGGGTCATAAATAGTTATGAAGAGCAAGGGCTTGTCTTTAGAAATTCAGTGCTTATAGAGTCTAATCTTAATTATATCAGTATATGCTAGTTATTCTATGAACAAGAAATATACCAGAATTTTTATTTTTATTTATTTATTTATTTTACATTATGATTAATGGAGACATATCTAACCACTGCCTGGCATGATGATGATGTCATAAGGGTTTTCAGGGAATTACTAAAGGTGAAGTTTTAATTATTAATCCTTATGTAAAAAACAGAAATTACTTTTCTTCTCTTTAGCCATTTGATGTGGGAGTGTCATATATCAATCTGTTGATTTCATTGGTTAAGCAATAAAGAAACTGCTTGGCCCTCATAGCTTAGAACATAGGTGGGAGAAGTAAACAGAACAGAAGGCTGGGAGAAAGAACCTGAGTCAGTGAGTCGCCATGATTCTCCCACTCCAGGCAGACGCAGGTTAAGATCATTCCTGGTAAGCCAGCTCATGGGCTACACAGATTATTAGAAATGGGCTAGTCCAGGTGTGAGAGTTAGCTGAGATAAGGCTGGAACTAATGGGCCAAGCGGTGTTTAAAAGAATACAGTTTCCATGTAATTATTTCGGGGCATAAGCTAGAGCTAGCCATGTGGGTGGCCGGGTGCTGGGGACACAGCCCCGCTACTCCTATTATAATAGCCATTTGTCTGTCCCCCCTTTTTTCTCTCTCCCCTTTCTATTTCTTATTACAACCAACATCACATACTCTGTAAACCATTAAGATGAACAGCTGTGGCAGCAATCTTCCCCCTCTATGTGCAGAAACTGAAGATGAACAGGGCTCCTTAGGGCCTATGTCACCTCCTTAAGCAATTTACTCTATAAACAATTTGAAGAGTTCTAATTTTTTAAAGATTTCCTGTCATGCTATTGATCTCATACAGGTTTATTGAGCTTCTGGTATGTGCTCCTGGGATGTATACTAATCTGTCTGACCCACTCTCAGTCAGCGAATCCATTGTCAGCCAAACCCAGCAGGGCAGGAGAAGAGTCAGACTATAGTAATTAAAAACATGCAGCCAAGTGTGGCTACCTCCAGCTGCTCCCTTTGATCCTAGCATTTGTTTCTAGCTCAGTCCATCCCCAGTTTGTTGTTACCCAGTGACCTACTTACTGTATAAAACTGGCCTAAGTGGAATTAGAAGAAAAGATACCCACCCATTCCTTCTTTCTCCCTGCCCAATTAAAAGGTGAATATAGCTGCAAATTTAGTAAGAACCTATAAAGGCTTAGTTACACATCCAATTGGGTCATTGGGTAGGAAAGAAGTGGATAGTTAGAAGTATTGTGGAGTAAAATTATGGGTTGGCATGACTGTGCATGCCTATAACCCAGCACTTGGGAGGCAGAGGTAAAAGGACAGTTTCAAAGTCAGTCTGGACTAACTGGCAAGACTCTAAGCCAAAGAACATCAACAATAAACACACCTACACGGAGAGAGAGAGAGAGAGAGAGAGAGAGAGAGAGAGAGAGAGACAGAGAGACAGAGAGACAGAGACAGAGAGAGACTGAGAGACAGAGAGATACAGAGAGAGGGAGAGGGAAAGAGGAAGGGTGAACTTGACTTCTGCATAGTCTGAGTTTGGGATACATGTATATGATTGCCCATTTATATCTCTACTAGGTTGAAGAGAGATGTCCCAGACTTCACAGCCTAAACAGACTTTAAACCACCCAACTACAAACATACTTTCCTCCTCATTGCCTGGGAGAAGAACACAAGCATCCACAATTACTCAAAAGTAATTTTTGTTTCTTCTCATTTCTACACACAACAAGCTGACAGCAATCTCTAGGCTAATAGGTGTGGCCACAATAGATGTGATGGTTGGTCTTGATTGCCAGCTTCATTGGCTCTGAAATCAAGAGCCATGCCTCAGGCAAGATCTCTGAGAGAATTTTCAGAGGGTTAATTTATGAGCGATGTCTCTTACCCAGAGCAGGCAGCACCTTTGCGAGGTGGCCCACAAATGAAAAGGTTAGAGGGAGAACAGTGCTGCCTGCATGGTTTTGCTTCTCTATGGTAAAGGCTTTTCGCTGCTCCTTCTGATGACATTCCTTGCTGACATCCAAGTCCATCTTCTTTGGTTTTCAATGTGAGCTGAAGAGCAGCAGCTATCCAGAAGTCTTACAGACCTTTAGCATCAGACTGGGACTGCTGATGCATCCAGGTTCATGGTCTGAATAAATATTGGGTTCTTGGCTTCTCTAGTGTGAAATGTCTGGCATACTACTCAACTCCTAGTGCTTGTAAGCCATTCTAACAAACTCTCTTTTATAGTACATACTCATTCTATTGGTCTTGTTTCTCTTGAGTACTGGATTACTAAGTACATATAATAAGCATTTGCCACTTCCATGTCTCCAACTATAAATCACTTTACAGGATCTCTGTCCTGCTACTTATCTGACTATTCTGTCTCCTTTCTTGCTCTTTCCATCCTCCACATACTTGACTTTCAATAAGCTTTTAGTAGATCATGTTATTTGTTTCAGTCCCTCAGTGATTTCCCATTGCAATGGAATAAAGAGCGATTTCATTCCTACACCCTACTAGGCTCCTTATGATGTAGCCTTTATACATCTGACCTCCTTTCATCTCCTTACTTTACTGACTATGGTGCTCTTATGCGATCTTCTACACCTTCATTCTTGCCATCTGTATTCTGAGCTGCAGGCCTCTGCATTTGCTACTCCTTCTACTTAGGTCTCAATCAAGCACCACCCCATCTGTCTGGAGTTTAATTATCACCTGAGCTAGATTATCAAACCAGTCACTTGCCACATTATCAGACTTTACTTCTTTAAAGCACTGGAATGTTTCTGATATTATTAGTATTATCATCATCATCATCATCATCATCATCATCATCATCATCATCATCATTATTTGAGACGTTGTCTCTCTTTGCTGCCTAGAATATTCTGAAACCTTCTATTATAACCAAGAATGATCTCAAACTCATAATCCTGCCTCCATCTTCCCAGAGCTGGGAATATATAAGAATGCTCTAACATGTTTGGCCTGACATTTTCTTTCATATCTATTTGTTAATGAGTTTGATATCTCTTCCCAGCACAGGGATTAAAGGTTGTAGAAGGCAGGACCCTTCCTGACTTTGTCATAGTTTTATACTTAGTATCTAAAAGAAGAAATAAATATTTGAGTGTCAGACCAAATTACAGATGGAATGACTTTTCTTTAATCTTGGTGAATGCTTAAAGGAAGCGATTAGAATTTCTGATAAAATATATTTGAATATGATGAGAGAAACAATGCAAAACACTGACTCCATTTCTTACAGGCACCTCACAAATACGGGATAAGACATGGGGACATTTTAAAAAGTAATTTAGAATATTCTCTCTTGAGAACATTATTAGTCAGGGTTCCCTTGAGTCAC
>NC_022031.1:19348159-19359265 GCF_000317375.1 Microtus ochrogaster | reverse complement strand
GGGGGCAGAATTTATTTGAATGACTTGCAGGCTGCAGTCCAACTAATCCAACAGTGGCTAGCTGTTAATGAAAAGTCCAAGAATTTAGCAGTTGCTAGTCCTAAAGGCTGTGTGTCCAAGTTTATATTCTATAGATGCTGGAATCCTGAGGAAGTAAACTCCAGTGCCAGTGAAGGAATGGATGCTCTGGCAAGGTGAGGACAAGCAGGAAAAGAACCATTCTTCTTCCCTGTCCTTATAAGGCTTCCAGTAAAAGGTGTGGCCCAGATCAAAGATGTCAAAGGTGTACTGTCTTCCCTACTCATGATCCAGATCATAGGTGAGCCCTCCATTTCTGTATTGTACCTCATTCTTGCTATAATCAAGCTGACAATCAAGAGTATCCATCCCATGAACTAATGTTTGCTTTTGCTGTGAGATTACACATGTTTAGATAGATAGATGGTTGTTACTTACCAGTTGGCTTAGCAGAAAGGTTTTAAGAATATTGGTGTTGGAAAACCCACATTATGCTGGGCTTTGACTTTTACATTGAACTTGAGGTGCCACTAATCACCAGGAAAAATCCTGCTGAAACACCCTGAGCTTTCCGTTATAGTAATCTTCTCAAGATTTATATTATACCTATAGAAATCAGGCCTCAATCTTTCGATATTTAGTCAGAGCATTTTTTACAGGGGACTGGGTTTGTGGTTTTTTTTTTTTTTTGGTCAGTTACAAAAATTCCTACAACAAATATGAAGAGAGATAGTCTCCTAAAAATAGGAGACACAGGATATGATCACAAGCATTCATAAGAGAAGCACCTTTGAAAGGATCTTTAATTTCTTACTTGTGAACTTCAGAAAAATCCACTTCCTATTCAACCTTAAGTGATTCAATTCAGTTCAAAAGGCAGAGCATGAAGATGCGAGAGGAAATAAAGGAATGAAACCTTCTCTATTTTGGGTTCTCTACTGAGTCTCATGTCCAGGACAAGCTATAATGGAGGGCATTGTGTTGAGGTGTTCAGGATGATATCCCAAGATGATATCCACCAGGAAAAACAGACAACAGCCTTATTCCAAGCTATATGTCACTAGGAGGAAGCTGTGATGGTGAGGAGTCCCCAAGAGGCTGTGACAGAAAGGAAGTATCCTCAGGCATCAAATTGGCTGTGGGCCTTAAAGAAAATGGAATACTCCTGAGAGCACAAGGGGAACCCTTGGTTACATTGGATCCTCTCTGCTTTTTTGTCATCTTTTATGTTCAATTTTTCTCTTCAAGCTGATTGAGTGTACAAATAGTTATACTTGTCTTCAACAGGACCACCTTAATAACCCATAGGAGCAAGGCAAATTGAAAATTTACAACCACTAATTTGTAAATAATAAAAGACAGAATGGCATTAAGTTTGGAATATCTCTAACCATGAGGTAATATGTGACTCAAGCATCCCAGTTCTTTTCTAACTTTGAGGAATCAGCTCTGGGCATTAAAACACAAATAACCTTATCTCACTAGTTTAGATACATTTAGAAGACTCTTCATGACCAGTTTCTGAAGAGTTGTGATTGTTTTGGTACATTAAGATTAGTATATTTATCCTTATATTGTGCTATTTTCCTGATGATTAAAAGCAGGTTTAGATAACTTTCAAGTACATGCTGAGGTGACGTATTAGTTGGTTCTACTTAATACCCCAAGGAAACCAAAAAGCACAAAGGTTCATTTTATTAGGCCCCCTTCAACTAACTGTGTTTCAGAGCAATCAACCAAGCAGTAAGATGTTTCAGGTGGCTTCTGTAGCATGCATTGCCTTCTAGGGCTTTGTTCCCATAGTGGCTTCTTCCCTTATTGATATGAAATGGACAGATGACATCTAAAGGTATGATGTATATGTATGTATATGAAGGTATACCTTAGATGTAGTCTTAGTAGTCTAGAAGCATTTGCTGCCCTGGCAATATATTAATGCTCTCTTTAAAGCTCTTCTTTTAGAGAACTTGCAACAAATCACAGATGATTGACACAGAATGTTCCGGAGGATAAGAAACACTCCCAACTAAAGCTGTTGTTTTTTTCTACAGGTAAATATATTTATGCACTCTGTCTACTTAGCCCCATTTGAAGTTTCTTGAGATAGGGACTTTTGAAATCTCATTCATAGATTTATAAACGATGAAAAAGACAAAGTGTCTGACCATAGGTAATTTTAGAATATCCCCTCAAACCTCCACCTACTGACAACTAGTCTTCACATGCGACCTCTTGCTTGTGACAAGGCCACGCTACTCCTGGGTGTGAAAATACATCCCCCCGTCCTGCTCTCCTCCCTGTGTGTGTGTTCCAGTCTACCCCTGGGCATTAAGGCAACATGACATAAGAATATATTTTCTAAATTTGCATAAAATGAGAACTTCACAGATGGGCAGCACATGCTTCCCATAAGTCCAGTGTGAAAATGGCTCGATAGCACTTGTCGCTACACGCATTCTTTCCACATTTCTGGCACACGTACATCTTAAACAAACAGGAATTGCGACAAGCAAAACAGATGGGCAACAAAAAAAAAAAGTTTCCAAGGCACGCTTCCCAAAATTCTCCCTTGAACATGGGACTGTATCACTTGTCACAATAAATCTGAAAGTAGTTTGGATATTAACAGACAGTCTTTGCTGAAGGGGAAAGCTTGAGATATTCATTTCCATAACTCAGGGGGAAATGTTGGAAACACCTTTGCCTCCCCTGATTATGGAGAGACAAGCTCATGTCCTCTCACATGTTGGGGGCTTGCTAATTGTGTAGGAGGCTTTCTCTGGTATCCTCTGTTTTTTTTTTTTTTTCCTCACTATACCGAAATAGATGTGGCATAACTAGAGAGCAGGAGGGTGCTGGAGGGTGCTGAAGCATATTTCCAAGTCCTCACACTGTCAAGTATGGTGCTTGACTCAGTTGTTTGAAAACGATGATATATCAGGTAGCTCCTAGCCAGTTTCCCACAGATCCTTGCTGCAAGTAAGACAGCATCATAGCTCTGACTCCATTTCTCAATTTCTAAAATTCCTTGGAATGAAATTAAAAGAACAGCGGATGAAAGAAAGCATGACACAAAGGCTTTGGTCACCCCCTCCTTTGACAGAAGTTGAGTCACATCAACTTAGCAAGCTCTCTGGACTATGACTGCACTTGGCTAATTGGTCCATCATTACCCTTGGTACTGTTGACAATTATTACTCCAAATTCAAGTCCTTGTGGAAACCTGCTGTCTGTGTAATCACTACTGTTTTTCTAGACACGGATTCCCCTAGGTCCTGGATCAAGGTTACACTGCCTCGGTGCCACACCTTCCTGCCCGTATTCTGCCAATATCAGCAGCAACTACTATGGCAGCTGGCAGAGGCTAAAGAAGGCAAGAACACTATTAACACACGCTCCAGATCAAGTACATTTAAGTTGTGCGGCACCAGAATGCTTATCTAAGTCTTCAGCTCTTAGTACCAATCATTTCTTCTGATGTGAGGCTCACAATGGCATACATCAGTTACCTGATTCCACAAAGCATAGCAACCAAGCCACAGCTCAGCATTGTTCTCCACAAAGCCTGCATTTGTCCGGGCAAGATTTTCACACATTGAAACACTTACATTTATCCTTACATTGTGTTATTTTCTTGATGATTAAAAACCTAGCTACCAACTGTCAGTGATTTCTCAAAAGTGTCTCTTCTTTAAGAATTCCTTTTTGATGGGAGCTACACTAGGCCACTTGTTACACATGTATGTTTACAATAAGTGAGACAACAGAACTAAGGTCACCATCCGTGGTGTGCCAGGCACTGCCCTGAGCAGTCTACCGTTTAAGTGATCCACACACACACACACACACAAAAACCCATTGTTATTGTCATCTCCATTTTACACAGCAAAGTGTTGAAACAGAAGGAATGAGGTCATTCACTTCGGTTGCACAGAGAGGAGGGGCAAAGCTTTTTTACTGGCTTGTCTGAGAAAAATCAATGGTCTAGTGGAGTTTTGTTTTGATTTTGTTCTTATTCTTAGTATTTTCTGTTGGTGTATTTTATGTCATGAAATACTGTAAGAGTGAAATGTATTTCCATTTGTTCTAAGTGTGCATCGTCTAATATGCCATAGCAGCAAGTGAAGAAGACTGATATTGAGACCGAAGCTTCCAGATTCCCTCATGTTCTGCTCAAAACACAAACAAACAAAACTTACTACTTTTCTTACCAAGAACAGGAAATTTATTTTATGTAATTATTTTTGTTTATGTGTATGTATGTGCACGAACATGCTACCATATGGAGCCAGAGGACCAACTTTGTGAAGGCAATCCTCTCCTTCTACCCTGTGGGTTCTGGGGGTGGAATTTGGGTGACCAGATTTGGTTGGCAGCAAGCTTCTTTACCTTCTAAGCCATCTTGCTGGCCCTGTTTGATGTTTTGAGAAAAGAACTCATCTAACTGAAGCTGTCCTCAAACTCACTACCTAGACAAGGAGACATAACCTTGAGTACCTGCGCCTCTTGCCTGTGCCACCGTGCCTGGCTGAAACGTGTTATCATTTAATTACAATTATGTCAGTTTGTTTTACAGAAAGATTCACTATGGAGCCCAGGCTAACCCAGAACTCTTCTCAGTTCTTCTGCTTTGTCCTCAAAGCTGGAATAACAGACATGTGCCATCACAGCCCTTGAGTTGTGTGTGTGTGTGTGAGTGTGTGTGTGTGTGGATGATCTGCAGTAAAAATACAGATAAATGAGGTCTTTAATTAACTCTTGTATAATATTTACTTATATGATATATATATATATAATGTTTTTGCTAAAAATATACCTTTTCAGAAGATAGTTTGTTGTACTAGTATGAACTGAATTTATCTTGCCAGTCAGTGTGGGCCCCGATGTGGCTAGGAATAAGAAATGTGAACGGTGGTGAACGAAGCCAATCTGAACAAAGAATGCGGCATGGGCAACCTGCCTGGTGGGCAGTGTACCCGCTGACTGCCAGCAGTTAATCATGGAGATCATTAAATGGTCTTGGGGGGAGGGAACTCACTTTCTAAAACATGGACTTCTAAACTCATCAGAGTAATGACGTTCAGACTTTTGGTTCTCTCAAATGAAAGGCATTTCTTCTCAACCTCCTAGGTTAATTTCCTAAACTCTGAATTCACCCTTGAAGTTACTTGCGAGAAAATGTCAGTGTGACATCATGTTAGGCCTTCGCGAACAAATTCCAACAATTCAGAACACTATGGTGGAATCTTTCCTTCCTGTTTGCAGGAAAAGGCAAGCTCCGGGAGCCAAGTCCCTCATCCAGATAATTAGCAACTCTCCAATCTGTTAATTGAGGACATGTGTGCCAAACTTTCTTGGCACCCTCCTTCAGACAGTTGTAGGTGGTCAGTCCGTCAGTCACAGTTGCAGAGTGCCAGAGAGTGCCCAGCCCTACATTCAAAACTCCACATTAAAGACAGATCTGATGTGCTCTTTGACTTGAAAAAATAAATGTGCTAATTTTTTTGGAAATTGGCTCTTCTCAGTCCTAAATTTGGTGAGGCTAAGAACAAAATGATTTCGTTAACCCTATCTCTTTGCATGATCTTATGAGGGAAAAGAAATCACTTCCTTTTCTATCTTCACTGTAGCTTTGGCGGAAATTTCAAGAATGAGGGTACAGTTTTGTCTGAACGCAGGTGACTAAGCAGAGAAGAGGCATGAATGCTAATGTGGAGGGGGGGAAGCAGATCCTGGCAAGGGACCATTCACAGCTGGAGTTATTCAGAAAGCTCCTCATGGGTTCTAGCATATTTTTGCAGATCTAAATGCAGTTACCTGATCTCTTTCTAGTGCTCATGCACAGTCACCATAGGCAGCACAGACATTCCTAATTAAAGATCGCGGGAAGATGGTTAGCAGGTAGAGCTAGGAAGAGACGGCACTGGGTGAAGGAGAGCAGAGGCCACCAGAGGCGTATCAAACTGTCCTGTGCGAGGAGAAAATAGTTCTCTGATTTGGGGCCTCTCGAAACAAATGAGGTATTAGCATCCGCATAAATTGTAGCTCAATCCTCCTCACTTCTCACATGTTTTACAAACATGGTCCCACAAGCAAGGTGCAGGTCATGTTTTGGCCCAAGTAGAATTTGCCTGTGTGTTTGTGAGTCTGAGGGTGGTGTGCAAGCTCCCTGAAGCCAGAGGCAGTTCTCAGGATCCTGCTCTATTCCTCTTCACCACATTCCACTGAGATGGGATCTTTTACAGAACCTGGAGCTAGAGTATTAGTCAATCAACCCAAGCAATCCTCCTGTCTCCTTTTCCAGCAGCACTAGGGTCATAGGTATGTGCTTCCATGCCTGGCTTTGTAGATGGGTGTTGGGTCTCATGCTTGCACAGCAAGTGCTCTTAGCCACTGAGCCACCTCTCGGTTCCAAAACCAAATATGTTTTGTGAGAATAATATTGTTCCCACCATCAATGTGTGCATTTCTTGGTTTTAAATTCTTTCCTAGGATGTAAAAACTCGCCTGCTCAGTTTGAGTTGAACTCACCATAGAAAAGAAAGTGTAGGTATTAAACACTGTGAAGGCAAGCTAAGTGTTAAAATTTCTCGGAGCGATCTCAGAATCCCCGCCTGCCAAATGTGTGTATCGGGGGAGGTGCGTGGGGGAGAGAACTTCTGTAGTCTACAAATACTGGACAAATACCATTGTGAATTAATGTGCGTTTAAGGTTTTCAAACTTAAGGTCAGTTTTAATGAGTTGCAACTTGCTAGTAGAAACCATGTTTGTAAACCATGTGAAAAGTGAGTAGAATTTAGCCACAACTTACGTGCGTGTGAATACCTCAGCTGTGACACATTTGAAGGATTCTTCGTGTGGTGTTAGCTACTTTACAGTTTAAGAAGATAGTACTTGACATTTGCAAGTGTAATGATATGTGGAAAACATTAGTCAGATGGAGCGTCTCGCTTTGTGAATGAACTGTGTGTTTTCTGAGCAAACTAAGGCTTGCAAGCATCGATTCTTCAGCCTGTGGCCTCAACCACATGCCCATAGCCCTTGATATTTTACCTCATTAAACTCAGAAATGCATTGCTAATAAGAGCAGTTTACTAAGGGGGAGGAAAAAAAAACTCAGAGGAGGAAATACTAATGGTTAGACTTCCGTAATAGAAACTCCAACACTCTGGGTGTTCCCTGTCTTGTTCACAGTAAGTGTACAATAAATGTCTGTAGGCTTTGAAGTTCTAAATTCTTGCTCAGGTTTATTTAGATCCTTTGTTAGGAAGAATTCTAATTCTTTCATGTCTAAAACCTTTCTAGTAGGGGGAAAATGAGTTTTATTTTATCCTCACATCATAGAGTCAAGAATATAATAATTTTCTTTCCTAGCTAGGATTTCACAATTTTGAGTTCAGAAAATAGAGACTGGGGGTCTATCACATCAAAACCCTGCAATGATATGGCACAGTAACAAGATAAAATAATGTAGCAGCCAGAGTAGTAATTTCTAGCTTCTTTTTTTTAAATTTATTTATTTATTAAGGATTTCTGCCTCCTCCTCGCCACTGCCTCCCATAATAATGAATCGCTATACATGAATTACATTTGAAAGTTAATTCTATGCAGTGAGTTATGTATTTCAGTGAACAAATATAATCACTCCCAATGTTTGGATGAGTTTTTGAAATGTGGTTATTACAGCAACATACTACCTCCCCTTCCTCTTCCTCCTTCTCTTCCTCTCTTCTTTTTTTTTTTAAAGTAGTGTCAAGCATTTTTAGCCAAAATAATTTCCAAGTTCTCAATAACTGCATGATAAATTAATTACTAACTACATTTTTACCACAGCAAGCTATTTTCCCGACTTGATTTTGAATTACTTTCAACAGAGACTTAGACCTTTCTAAATTCAAATCTCTACTGAGATTCTTCAAAGTGCATCCCAGCACAGCAGATGGGCAGACTCTTTGTAGAGGCTCTCATTTCCAAAGCAGGCTGTGTGAGGCCATCAGATCGTGGACTATCTTCTGACTTAGTTCATCACATAGGTAAAAAACCTAGACTCCAAATAGACATTACACCATCTGTGGGCTCAACGTTGAACCACTGACTCCCTGTCCATTAGATACACCATGGTACTATGCCATGGTGAGACAGAGTCACAACCAATGGGAATGACTTCCTCTTTTTGCAGTACTGGAAATAGATGGCCATCTGCACCTACAGATTTCCGACCTGTGATTTCAACCAATTATGGATGAAAATCATTAAAAAGGCTGAGGAGATGGATCACTGGGAAAAGCACTTGCTGTGCTAGTATGAAAACCAGAATTAGGGGACCTAGTATCCACACAAATGTCAAGCTGGTGTTTGTGGTGGACCCCTGGAATTGCAGCCTCGGAACACAGAGATAGGGCGTTCTCAGAGCAAACCAGCCAACTAAACAGTCAAACTGGAGAGGTACAGATTCATCAAGAAACCTCAATCTATGTGTACAATGTGGAGAGCTATTGGAAGACAACTCCTGTCAATTTTTGGCTTGCACACACATGTGCCGACAATGAACATGATGCGTCCCCCAAACATATACACAATAGTCATCTATATTGAACATGTACATGCATTTTTGTTATTATAATCCATAAGCTATGCAGTATGATAAGTTTTCAGAGCAATAACATGGTAGTAGGTAGTATGAATGATTTATAAATGATTTAGTGTATTTGAGAGGGTTGTCTACGTTGCATGTAAAAATACACCATTTCACATAAAGAATTTGAGCATCTGAAGATTTTAGCTCATCTGGGTGTCCTGTGGCCAGTTACCTACAGATATCAGGGGATGAGCATATGGGTTTAAATATTATTAATTAATAAATAATTAATTATCACCAACCCATAAACTAGTTCCCTTTCTTAAAATGTATTTTAATGAGGTTTTTTTTTTACTGCCCTGAACAATGTTAAACTAGTTTAAGGCTGCTGTAGTAAAGTTCCCCAGTGCCATATAATTAAAAAGAACAACGATTTATTGTTTTAGAGTCCTGCAGCCACAGCCTAGAAACATAAACCAGGTTTCACCATGGCCATGCTACTTCTAAAACTTTCTCAGGAAGTCTTTTTTGCCTCTGTCCAACTTCTAATGGCTTCCTGACAGTCTTTTGTATTCTTTTTCCAGCAGTATTTAATTCATATCTCTGATTTCATCTTCATCAGTTGGAGTCTTCTTCACATGGCTCCATCTATACATAGCTGGCTCCTTATAATAATACAAGTTATACTGGACTGTGGATTGACACTCTTCAGGGAAGCCTTATTGCATTCTGTGTCCATAGATCCTATTAACTGAATTTTAAAAACATTATCATGCACAGACTTTTTTCTTGTCAATATTGCTTAAACAATACAGAATAAATAAGTAATACAAATAATATAGATGTGATATGCTAGCTGTTGTGTACATACTATATGGAGACATAAGGGACTTGAGGATTTGTCGATTTTCATCTGTAGTTGAAGTTCAATGTGCATTTTATTGTAGAGAGTTTATTTTGTAACCTGGGGTGTTGAGGTTTGATTGCATTAATCCAAGTAACTTTTATGATGCCCTTTGTTGCAAATAAAAATATCTCAATGTTACTGAATAAAATATTAATGAAAAGTGCTTAAATGCTAAGTAACTGATCATGAAGAAGAAATGCACAAACCAGCATTTTTGTAAATCAAAGCAATGACTTTTAACTTTCAAACACCAGATTGATTTTCACATCAGCATATAAAGGGGAAAAGAACTGGGGATAACCTGGGGCTTTCATCATGGACTCTCTCACCGAACATTTGCCTGTACACAGGCTTGACGTCTGGGCTTTTGAAGAAGAGGAAACCAGCCAAAGCATATGTGCTATAGACTATTCCCTGCCTGACACTCAGTGGCGACTGTGGAGAACTGCAGCTTTTGACCTGTGGGATTACTAACGCAGAACGTTGAGAAGGAAAAGCAAACCAAACCTGGGCAAGTTACTGTTCTTCCTTCCCAGAGTGCTTGTCTTGCTTAAGAACCCGAATGGCTTAAAAGAACTGACCCCAGAGAGTCGAAGAACAGACTGTGGAAGGAAGCAAGGACCCGTGGTATGTGGTGCCTGTTACAGAAGGCAGGGAACACATTCTCCAGCAGGCATAGAATGTCTCCTCACTTTTCTCATCTCTATTGTTCGTGGACAGCATAATGAATATCAGTGCAAGGAAGTCAAATCGGGGCCAGAACTTAATAAAAACAACAACCCACATAAGACCATTAACTGAAAAAAATTAAATCGCCTCTTCATTCAGAAACCCCACTTTTACATATCTCTTCTTATGTAGGCATTGTTTCTTCAGTAAAATACCTCTAGGATTTCTACATAAAAATGAACATTACATTATTTTTAGCAGAATTGAGGGAGGGATAAAGACTGTCAAGAAGAAATATTCCTTCCAGTTAACTTTTTAATGAAGTAATAATGTGTAAGAACATTTGTATCAAAGAATATGTTTTCTAGTGTGTGTGTGTGGTCTATATCCACGTCATGCTAGACTAATGTTCTCCACTACCTCATACTACATCATACTTTTGTAAGCAGGCTAATCTTCTCCACTGCATCATACTCAGAGCACCTCATATATTTTAACAACAACAAAAAATAATCAAAATTTTGTAAGAAAAAGTATATAAAATTTTGTAATGTAAAAAAATAATTCTAACATGCTATACCTCAATGTAGGGATCAACTCAATCTGGTTTTTATGACGTCATGAATATTTTTTTTCTTTTTAAGCGCTAATATTAGACCTGTTTTTTGGTACCAACTGCATGAGACAATTTCAAATGATGCACATTTTTGACAACACTCTGGCTGGACCTTCTCAAAACGCTCAGAGACTAGTTATAATTTTCTTAGGTCAAAGGTTAATTTGGAAATTTTATCATCATTTGCTTTCACAGGGGCCCCTAAGAATAACGTCACCCCCATGTCAGCTAGAAGCAATCTAAGAGGACGACGTCCCCTCTCCCAACAGAGTTTCCCCACAGGGTTAGAGACATCTTTTACTAATTGGTTAAGGGTT
>NC_022031.1:19319122-19320622 GCF_000317375.1 Microtus ochrogaster | reverse complement strand
CCATCAGAAAGTACTTGGTTACTCCCACAACACTTATGCCACTATTACACCATGGGCATGACTGAAAGCATAACTGTAATTCACAGAATTCACAGAGCATAAGTAGCTCATTCCACCCTCAAGCCTCATAGCACTTCCTAGTATTATTAAAGCAAGTCAACAGCGAGGACATTTCCAGATACTAGCTTAAATTCTCCATGTTCTATGATCAAAGTTTGTGGCCTCATCAGAAATAGGTTCTTACTGGTTTTGGAAGGCAACACAATGCTTTGCCAACAACCTGTATCATTTTAGGAATCTCTGGGACACTTCTGACCAACAATTCAAGGGGAAAATTCCAACATTTGCAGTGGGGATTTTTCCTTTTCAACCTGTGTTTTCCAGGAGGAACAGTTTCCACCTGGAAGGTAAGTCCAGTTAAACTATTTTAAATGAATATATACATCCATATGCTATAAAATAGTTCATTTCTGGGCTAGAGAGATGCTCAGTAGTTAAGAGAACTGGCTGTTCTTTCAGAGACCCAGGTTTAGTTCTCAGCACCTGCGTGGGAGCTCACAGTCTTATGCAATCCCATTTCCACAGGATTCAAAGTCCTTTTCTTGCCTCCTCAGGCACAAGACATGGAACTGACACAGAGACAAACATTCAGGCAAAAAAGCCATGCACATAAAATAAATTAAAAATTTAAAAGTAGTAATTTTCCCTGTTGCTTTTCCTAACATTTTAGTGTTATCCTTCCCCCAGCTCCTCCTTTGCCAAATGCTTCCATCCTTCAACCAATTTAAACCCCTTTCCCCATTATTCCAGAGCTCACAGGCTCCAAAGCTGAATCCACTACTATCGTTTGCTAAATGAACATAGTCTCAATGTGCCCTTTTGAATTAATATCTGAAAATCCAGAGATCCATGCAACTCTTGATGCAGTAGGTGGTGGTTAATACAGGAACTCACAATTGGTTGAAGTGCAGAATAACTGCCAGTGGAGTGCTCAACCACAAATGTGACATCTATATCACAATCCCTCCCAAACTCAAGGACCATGGCGGAAGAGGAGGCAAAAAGATTGTAAGAGCCAGAGGTGGGTGAGGATGGGATAAAAAGCATCTTCTGAACATGAGAAGACTGCTACACTTGTGAATTTACCCCAGCTGTGGTTGTCTTGTCAATGTTCTAGTATGAAGGACAAAGATCTCATAAGGCCCCACTTCTAAACTAAGGAACTATGGACAATTGTTGTCTTCTGGGAGAAGTACTGTCAGTTTTCTTTAGTTGCATTTTCTTAATTAGGGTTTCTATTGCTGTGAAGAGAAGCCATGACGGTGGCTTATAAAAGAAAATACTTGATTAGAGTTGTCTTCCAGGGTCCGAGGTTTAGTCCATTATCATCATGGCAGAAAACATGGCAGCACACAGGCAGACATGGTGCTGGAGAAGGAGCTGAGAGTTCTATATCTAGATCTGCAGGCAGGAAGAAACAAAGTGAGCTATGGAGCCCGA
>NC_022031.1:19292357-19317076 GCF_000317375.1 Microtus ochrogaster | reverse complement strand
AAAAAAAGAAAAAAGAAAAAAATATTATTTTCATACAATGTATCATGTTCAGCATTTCCCATACACCTACTCTTCCCAGTTCTTCTCTGCTTCCCCCTCCATCCAAAGTCACAAACTTTCTGTTGCTTCTTAGAAAAAAAACAGGCACCTAAGGAATAATAATAAAATACAAGAAAGTACAATAAGATAAAATAACAGCAACAACAAAAAATAAGAATAGGACAAAGGGCAAAAAGCAGAAGAAAAAACAGTCAAAGAAAAAGCACAAGAAACACATACAGGTGCAGAGGCACACACATTTACACATACAGGAAGCCCATCAAAACACAAAACCAGAAGCCATAATGTATACCCAAAGGACCTGTAAGGTTAAGAAAAAATAAAGAATGCCCTAACTCAACACTATGAAATGAAGAGCCTGCAAGGCTGCTGTTGAGATTGTTTTCTGCTGGCCATCTACTTGAGCTTGGTGCCTACCCTTAAGAGTGGTTTGTCCCTGCAGTGAGACTCTTGTGGAGAAAAGTAACTTTTTCATTTGCAAATGGCTATTGTCAGTTGGAGATAGCTTCTGGGTGAGGAACAGGGAGGGGGCATATGCCAGCTTTTTTTTTTTGGCTCTAGGCATGCTTCCCCAGTCTGTGTGTTTACATGTGAGTCAGCAGTGCTGTGTTTAAAAGGCGTTGTTTTGTTGGTGTCCTCAGTCCCATTCAGCTATAACTAAGGGCCATTTGAGTGGTAGTATGGAAGCCTAATATGGTAGAAAACAATAATATGTATAAAATATATACAAATGTGAAGGTAACCTAAATGAAATTGCCAAATAATGGGGGGATACAAAGCCCCAACTGAGTGTCTCTCATTACCAAATGAAGCTTCCCTGGACTGGAAATGACTTATATCTAATTGAGTTGTTGGCCAAAGGGTCACATGGGAACCCCCAAATGACTCAGGCTATTGTCAAGGCTGTTGACTGTAAGGGTCTGTTACTCACATCAACAGCTACATAACTCTAGGAGCACAAAGAAGTTGAGCTGGTACCTATCTAGAGCCTTCACCCCTATTTATGAGTGTTCACAGTACTGGAAAGTATTCTGCATACTACCAAAAGAGAAAGGTAAACAGTAGTAAACTGTAAACCCTTCAGTCTACAAGGGTGATTCACATTCCTACTGCTATAATAGTGGCACAAAGCTTGTCGGAGGAACCAACAAATATTTGATTGAGTTTAAGGCCCACTCCATGAGATGGAACCCATATCCAATGCTACTTGGATGACCAAGAAATTGAGACTAGATAGACCAGTGACCTAGAGGAAACCCAAATAATTCTGCTCTACTAAAGGAACATAGTAATAAAAAGTCATTCTGTTATACTCATAGATTCACGACCTGCTTAGCCATCATCAGAGAAGCTTCTCCCTACAGTAAATAGGCACAAATACAGCAACTCACATCTAGAAGATATGCAGGGTGAGACACCTTAGAATACTCAGTCTTAAATGGGATATTCTCAAATCTTTCCCCTCGTGGCTCAGGGAACTCTGCAGAAGAGGAGGAAGAAATGGCATATTAAAAATTTCAAAGAAGTTTTTCTTCTTCAAATTCTTACCTGTCAACTGTCTAGTCACCACTATTTCAAAATAAAATTTCATTTTACTTTTTTAAACAACTAAGTGGTCTGTGGAAGTGCTTTTTTGAGAACTCAAAGTTGTTAGAATCTGATAACTGTTGTGATGGTTTTTTTTTAGACATCTTCAAGGAGCCCATGTTCACATTCCTGCTCTAAAATAATTCAGTCTACATTGCATGAAAATATCTCATGACATTCTTCCTGGACAGACTTCAGGAAGAGCCGGGCGGTGGTGGCGCACGCCTTTAATCCCAGAACTCGGGAGGCAGAGGCAGGCGGATCTCTGTGAGTTCGAGACCAGCCTGGTCTACAGAGCTAGTTCCAGGACAGGCTCCAAAGCCGCAGAGAAACCCTGTCTCGAAAAACAAAAAAAAAAACAAAAAAAGACTTCAGGAAGACTCATTCCCATCTAGAGGACAGACTCTTTACTGTACACACACAGACACACACACACAAACACACACACACGAACACTCACACATATGAACACACACAGGTCTTGAAGAAAAGTAGTATATAAGCTATTTGAGCTTCAAAATTGCTCTCTCTTTTTTCTAACAGTTTGATTTTG
The DNA here is from genome assembly GCF_000317375.1 of Microtus ochrogaster. Lineage (NCBI taxonomy): Eukaryota > Metazoa > Chordata > Mammalia > Rodentia > Cricetidae > Microtus > Microtus ochrogaster. The sequence goes on along the minus strand of NC_022031.1, from coordinate 19,314,876 downwards.
AAAATTATGAACTCTTTAAACATCAAAGAATGATTTGATAATCAAATAAGATATTAAAGAAAGTTATTGGAAAGAATCTTTTCAATAGCTTAGACAAAATCACTCCCTATAGGTGAAGTTTTGTTAAAATCATGAATGTGAGTTAATCTCTAGATAATAATTGAAAATTATGCATGCCTTTTAGTTTCACTGATTTCATGGGCTTATCATTGCTGGCACATTTTATAGTTTAACTCAAACTTCTCCCATGACCCTACTACTCCAAGCAAATAATTCTTGAAATGATTATACCTTTATAACCCTTCAAATGCTTCAATAATGGCCTTTTGTAACCAAGGGAAAGGATATTCATCTCTGTAGAATGGCCATATTGACACATCTCCACATAGAACAAACTGTTAACTTGGTTGCTGATTTTCTTGAAACACAATACAACTTCATTATATAAATTACTGCCTAAACATCGATCTGAGTAATAAGTACTGCTAGGCATTATTTATGAATGTTGAGGTCTTAAATGATTCATGTTCAGCTTTGCTCACATCCGCAATAATTATCTCCATCAAAGAGGGTACATTCTAGAGAACAAAATGTTAAATTACTGTTTCGAAGAATTTATACAATGTAATGTGGATTTCTTTCTCCCACAAATTTTTTTCAAGGAGTCATTACAGACTTCTAATAACCTCATCAGAAAACTTCTGTTTGAGGTAGGAGGTGAAATTGGGGACATATTATACTGCTATGTGTCATAATAGTTGGAAAATACAGAAAGCACAATTCTACAGTCTTATCCTAAAGGCTTGGAAATGCTTGAAATTTTAATTTATATGTTTTCCTGAAAGTCAAAGGAGATGCACACTCCCTTTGTGACTGCCGATGTACATACATGAACCCTGCTTTTAAATCAATCTGAATAGACACTATATTAAATGCACTGATGTCTCTGCCCATGTGTCTTATCTCTAGTTGCATAGCCTTAGTGGTGGAACACATGGAAATAGCCAACACATTAAAACTGGAAATATAAATGAGGTAGTGATAATTCCGTGTGCCAGAAGAGAAAACTGAAGCAAAGGGGAGACCAAGTAATTCCCCAAGTGTAATCAAGAAAGATGGTGGAAGAGGGGTTAGAGATAGAAGCCCAGGGTGATATCAAGGTAGATTTCAAAACATCAGACTGTTGCCGGGCGGTGGTGGTGCACGCCTTTAATCCCAGCACTCGGGAGGCAGAGGCAGGCGGATCTCTGTGAGTTCGAGGTTAGCCTGGTCTACAAGAGCTAGTTCCAGGACAGGAACCAAAAAGCTCTGGAGAAACCCTGTCTCGAAAAATCCAAAAAAAAAAAACAAAAAACAAAAAACATCAGACTGTTAAGGTATCAGTCTTTTGAAATATGAGACCTTCCGAGCTTTTTCCTGAAAAGTACAGACACATACAACAACACAAGGAGCACTGCAGTAAAATGCCAGTATAGCTGGGTATTGTCAGTTCTTCAAAGGCTTCCTCTGTAGTGTACCTTCCCAAGTCACCTGACTCCCAGTAAAAGCCTCATACTTTTGAACTTCAGTCCAACTAAAACTGTCTTTTACATCAGAAAGAACTCTAATAAGACTAATTTGTTGTATAGGGGGCAGCACTCACTTTACCCATCCCCAGAACCTAGCAAGTATGTTCTGTCCAGGAAGCTGGGCAGAATAGACAAAACATTGCATCATCTTTTAAAGGTGTTCTGCAGTGACCGTATGCATTTAGCCTCAAGTGGTTTGGAGTAAATTTTACACTTCCTGGACAAATGCAAAGTGAAGTCCATTTGCATGCTGTCAGTCTTTCTCTTTTCTTCCAAGAATTCTATTGCCTAGCATGTTCCCACATTTATTAACCAGTCCTTCACTAAAGGCTGAAAAGTTGTTTTCCTCCATATTCATAAATGATTAATAAAGCTAGGAGCTACAGATTCCTTACATGTCTTCTGTAAGGTCACCACATAAATTTGAAGGCAGAGCCTTGGCTACAGTGTGTGATCCCTTTCTGGCCCTGCCCGATCCCTTGCACTGGGCTGAACTGCCTCTCTGCAGGACAACATAAGATGTCATCAGGGGCAGATGTTGCCTGTCACCCTGACTATCCATCATGCACATAACAAGGGACAAGTACAAAGAACAATTGAAAATGAACTCTCATCTAGGTGGCTAAATCATTTCTTCAATAAAGGCTTGGAAAGGAGGGTCTGAGTAGTCGCCACATTGTGATCCTCACCTTGCTTCTTCCTGCGAGCCACTCAGCATGACTCTGAGCCACACTCCCTGGCATCAGAGACAGTTACTCAAAGGATGAAAAATAAGGTTTTGTTAATGTTTGTTCAAGCAATTAAGATAAGGAAAGGCGATGAAGAGGAAAGCCATCTGGTGAACAATGAAAGCAAGGCAGAGGGTTGAGGGTTGATGCACATCCTAAGATCTGTCACGGCCACATCTTACCGACTTCTTGCCCTCTGTCTCTGAGAAATACCTATCATTGGTGATGGGGAGGGGACCGACCTTTACTTGTCACTAAGAAAATCATGTTATAGAAGTAATGTAGATGATTTCAGAAACGTACTCCTTTATCATGCCACTGAGGAAATGAAAAGTAGATCCCTGAAGACTACTAGACAAGCAGCCAGGTCTAGATGGAATTTCCTTGTCAGCCTAAAATCATATCTATAACACATCATGGATACAACTGTGCTAATATTATCCAGCTATTTATTCAATAAACTCTCATTATGCACATATCTATCCACAGCATAGCTTTGTCTTCAAAGCATATATAGTCTCAATGGTTGATAGCAATTATGATCTGATTAACTACTCTAATTCAGTTTTGATATGCCACGGTAGCCAACATCCAGAGAGAATAAAAATCAGCTCTGCCTTGATTAAAGATATCTTGTATTCATAGTGATTTCAGAATTTTGTGGGCATACATATTGTGAAAGCCCATATAAAAGGGGGCTTTGAAGTGTATATAGAAAGTCTCTACCCTAATATGTTATCATTAGTGCTGCACAGATACAAGAAAGACTGCAATGGGAACAGGAATCAAAATTTATAACGCATGGCAATACTAGCACAACAAACCATAAACAAAATATTGGTTATCCATAGAGAAATACAAAAGTATTCTTAAGTAATTGAAGCAAGAAATACATTTAGGTTGATTTCCTCTATCATTTAGTTGACCATTGGAAAGTATGTAGGAAAGAAGTGAAGGATGCAGTGTAGAATGGAGAATTGATTAGATAGATAGATAGATAGATAGATAGATAGATAGATAGATAGATAGATAGATAGATAGATAGACAGATAGAGATAGATAGAAAGGGCATGTACGTGGGTGTGAACAGGCATGTGTGGGGCTTGCAGAAAGAAAAGAAGACTTTGTTCTTATATCCTTAACAGTAAAATCAAGGGAAGCAAAAGTGGGTGCTTGAGCTGTAATGATGAGCAGTGTGTGAGACTTGCCTAAAATTTACACACTGTGGAATCTGAGATAGATATTAAGACAGCATTCTCTTTCCTGCAACCTCCTGAGAGGACTGTCTTAAGAAGCAAAACCTTTCCAACAAGAAGTGTGTAGAAGAAAACAGAATATATGGACAAGACAAAAAAAAACAACCATTTGATGCAACACCATACCAGAAGCAATCATCAAATTGAATAATTGTGCTCAAGTTAAGCAATAAAAATTCTAGATATAACAACTGAAAAATGATGTAGAAGAATCAGATTTTATCCCAACTATAAAATAATTTTATTTTTTTAACCAGCCAAAGAACAGGACTTAAAATGCTAAAAAAAAATAAATAAATAAAATGACAATGTAAGAAGTGTACACGATTTAAATCAGTGAATGTTGAATTGCTCAGGTAAAAATAATTGAAATATGGAGTCTTTTGTAGCTCAGTGACAATGCCCAACTGAGATAATGATGAAATATATAATATTTTCTGTGATAGGTACTCTTTATTTTCAGCTTGGTGGGATTTAGAGTTACCATGAAAACATCTAGAGGGATAAGTCTACAGGAGTATTTCAGAAAGGCTTAACTAAGACAGGACAGCCAACTCCGAAAGTGGCTGGCACTATCCCCTGAGAGGTAGTCCCAAACTGAATGAAAAGGACCCCCAGCTGAACAAAAAGTATTCTTTAATGTCCCTCCCTGCTTCTTGACTGCAGATGCAATCTGACCAGGTGTTTCATGTGCCTAACACCTTGCTGATGGATTACACCCTAAAACCCTAAAATCAGAATAAACCCTTGCTGCCTTGAGTTACTTCTGCCAAACACTTTGTCACAGCATTCTGAAAAATAACAAATGTTCTTTCCAATATCAGATGCATCATTTTATATTACATCATAAACATCCTAAGGGCCTCAAGAAGATACACAGAATTAAGTTCCCCTGCAACATCTTTCTGATGAACCAATTACCTCCCCCCCCCCTTGGCTACTGACTCCATTTGTTACAAGAGTTTTGTAAGTCCATAGAAATATTTATTTATTAAATTTTATTTGTAATTTATTATCATTGTGAAAACAATAATTACGTACTTAAATGAGAAGAGTACTAGAAATGTTATACATACATACATACATACATACATAAAACAAATATAAAACCATATCTTCTAACTTTTCACACTCAATTATTGTTAATTCTGTATAACTTCTCAGTATCAATTTGATATCCTCAAACTTGCTGCTTCTGTTCATTGCATTTTGTAGATGTGTTGTTACTATTGTGATTCTGATGTTTATCCCCAAGTAAGAAATATTTATTTTTTAATTCCATTCTGTGTATGCTGAATGCTGCTCGCTCACCTCCCAGCTTTTCCTCACTCAACCTCACTTTCTCAGCTTTTGGTGTTACCTTTCAAGAAATTCTGACCAGGACCAAGACTTTGTTCAGCTCTTCTTGTTTTTATTTTATTTGAATAATATCTTAAGAATTTAGGAAAGAAACATAGTCCTCTATTAAATGGATAAATTTGAGTTCGCTAGGAAGATAATATTATCAACACTGCAAACCATTTATGCATATGTAAAGAAAAGTAAATTCTAGCCTAGAGATGTGACTGCCTCGCCGAAAAAGGTACCATGCCACGTGACTAACATAGAGAAGAATTATGGGCTACTATAAGTTGTAAGAGTTAATAAGAAGCCTGAGCTAATAGGCCAACCAGTTTATAATTAATGTAGACCTCTGTATGATTCTTTGGGACTTAACGACTCAAGAATAGGGCAGGACAGAAACCATCTGTCAACGGTGACCAGATAAAGCCAAGAAAGTCTTTGCAAAGCAGAGGAAACAATAAATTAAGTAAAGAAGAGAACATTCACAGCATGGGACAGAATCCTGCCAGCTAGACATCTGATAGAAGATAATATCCAAACATATAACTTGAAGTATCTACAGAAACTAGGAGTGTATAAAGGGAGCATGGTAGGGTAGAAGGAGCTCCAGAACAGGAGCAGTGGGACACAGTTGCTATGAAAGCATCAATGTGAAAATTAAGAGTAATTTAACTAGGGAGATAAGACAAAGAGCAGCACAGCCAGGGTCTGTATTGATATCAGTGGCCCATGTGCCATGAAAGGCAACATAGATGTTCTGAGTCTGGGCTGAAACTATGGCCATGTGTGCATACGAGAGCCATGCTGCCACCAGGAGCATTCTTATCTGAGTGGCCAGTGCTGTCCCTCAAAGCTATGGTTTCTCCCAGGGCTTCTTTAGAGGTCCATGTTTGGGCCCATGGCCCTACAGTAGTCAGGGTATGACTTGATGTCCAAGCCTCCTGTTGTCATTGAGAACCATGTGGATGACTGGGGTCTGGTTAACCACTTCAGACCATGTTGGTGTCTGAGGACCATGATGCACCCAGGGCCATGCTGATCTGGGTGGCCAGTGCTGCCAACTGGAGCCATGGAGACGTCCAGGTATTGGTTATTACCTAGTGCCAGGTCTGGGTCCATGGCTCCATTGAGACTCAGGTTTCAGGTTGTATCCCTCGCACCAGTTGCCACTGAGGGCACTACAGATGCCCAGGATCCGGCCAGTTACCTGGTATTATGGTGATGTGTGTGTTGATGAACGAACATGCTGCCACTGGGCCAGGCTGATCTGAGTAGTTTGTGCTGCCACTGGGGCTGTGGTGGCATCCAAGCCCAAGCTGCTGCTAAGGGCTGTTTCTATATCTGTGGTCCTGCTACACTTGGCATCTGTGGTGATGTCCATGGCCTGTGTTAACATGTGGGCCATTGGTAATGCTGTAGTGAGCTGGTCCTGCCCTTCAGTGGCCCTGAATTGATTGGGCCTGCCCCTCAGTGGATATTGCAGCAGGCAAACTGACCTACCCATCAGGGGAAAGCTTGCCCCCACACTCAGGAAAGATGGTCCCACCACTCACCACAGGTGTGTACCCATGCCCCATCTCATCTGCAATGCAGTGGCATGAGTAAGAGAAAAATGAACACCCCCCTCCCCCCGTCTCTTGCTACCTATAGCAGGTGAAAGATTTGGCCTTTGGTCACAGGAGTGAGAGAACTATCCCTGCCCCACATCAGCTGCAGCACATGGGCAAAAGACACTGCACTTCCCCTGGGCAGTACACTAGAAATAACGCTGTAGTTGGGGGTGCAGGTGAGCCAGCCCTGAGGGCATGAGAGCAGGAGAGCTGACCCTTACTCCCTTTTATGCCCTCCCAACAGCAATGGGAGGGAGGGCTGTGTTTCTTCCCTGGGTGGAACAGTAGAGCTGCCCCTGGCAATATGAATAAGGTGAACCCAGATCTGAGGACCCGAGGTCAGGAGAACTGGTCCTGCTCCTTGTTGTAGGTGTATTGGGTCAGCTAGCTAAGACAGTGCTGGAGAGCTCACGTGGGTAGTAACAATGAGGGAAAACTAGTGAGCTAACCAACCCAGCTCCCACCCAGGCCCAGAACCAGGGCTATGAGTTGGCCCACCCCAACATACACTGTATCTGTTAACTGTTGGAACATGTGAAGGGGACAAACATACAGATCTAGAACAGCAGGATCTTCATGAATCGGACAATAACAGGATATCCATGTGGAGCCCCAGTGGGAGCCCCGTTGAAAGCCCATTATCGGTGATGGAGCAGAAGCCAGAGGTCTTGAGCCAGTCCAATGATTCATGACAATGAACACTTGCAAGTAAAGATGAACAGACTAAAGGGTTTACTGTGTGACTCAGTAAGCCACACTGCAATTTCCATGACAATATTCTCCTCCTTATTGTTTTGTTTCTTTGTTTTGTTTGATTTTTAGTTTTTCTTTTAAATTTGGCTTTGATTTAGGTGGGAGGTTGGAAGAACGAAGAGCAGATGTGGGGAGATGGGGATATAAGTTGGAACAGAATGCATGATATGAAATCCACAAAGAATCATTAGAAATTTATATTAAAAAATAGCAGTAATTTAACTGGGGAGGTAGGATAGGTACCAGAACAGAGGGAATGAGAGGGAGGAGGCATAAGTAGGTCTAGAGATCAGCTAGAACCCTCTCATAGTATTAGAAGGTGCTGTACAAGCTGCCAATGGGGGGAAAGAGCAATTGATAATCATGCCAGACCATAAAGCCTTAGGACAACAGCAATGACCAGCACAGCAAGATATTCACAAACATTCACTCAATGTCCACTCAGTAGAAGGGAATCTGTGCTTTGTACTGTAAACCTAGCCAACTACCCATGGCTGGCAAGGCCATGAATCCTAAAGGAGAATATATCTACTACAGCCATTACCCTAAGCATTATACTTCTTAGCTTCATTCTAAAACTTACCCATATTCCCAAAGGTAAATACAACTTTCACCACTCATGAAAGAATGTCTTCTTGTAACAAACAAATACCATCACAGAAACAGCAAGTGGTAAAAAATACAGACGAGAAGTGACTGTGGGTTGCCCAACTCCAGCTGGTACATCTGCAACACAACCCCTATACTTAAGGGTCAGGGAATGTTCTGGAGGAGAAGCCAGAATTACACTAAGAGCCAGAAGACAGCAATTTTTACTGCACGGTATTGTCTTTTATATAAGACAGAGAAATTGGACAGATGAAACCTCAGCATTATTGTTACCTAAACAAGGCCTTCATAATGACTACACGAGTAGATATGGTAACATGGATGGGATAAATCTTACAAAGCCCATAATTAGATGAAGAGCTACAAGCAAGTAATGGTTTGTAGAGAGAGTATATCAATCTTTTCCAAGGACAAGCCATGTGATAGGTTATCCCACAAGAAGTGATCAGTTCTGAACACACATATATATGAGCAACACCAAATAGACTCAGTCGATTGCGTTTGTATATACCTGAGTGTGCATATAACACAATAACAAAGGAAGAGGTCAATAATTTCAAGAGGAGTTGGGGATGCAAGATCAGAGGGGGTAAAAGAAGGGGTAGTATCATAATCAGTACTTTTAAATCATAATCTTTTAAAAATTAAATTTAAAATTTAAATTTAAAAAACCAGTCCACAGCATGTCAAGGATAACATTCACCAGAACAGCCTGCTCATCAGCTCCACTTAAAGACAAATGATAGTGACTTAGCATTTCTTACATAAGCTCTTAATGATAACTTTGAATAATTGCCATTTCTTCAGTAAATGTCCACAATTACTTTTAATAAGCTTAATTCATGCTAGCATTTTGTTAGTGATAGAATGAAATTTCATCATTAAATGGTTTTGAAGACAGCCACACACACACATGTATATTATAGATTCGTGTCTGTAGATATTAAATATATTTGCTTTATTCAATATTTTATCTCTCATCCCCGTGATTTTAAATATTTTCCATGATTTTAAGACCTTCAACAACATGTGCAGATCTCTCCTTTTCCCCAACTTTCTCAGCAAAAAAGATTATGAATCATTTCATCTTGGATTCAGTTAATTACTCAAATCATGATAATAATCCATGACATACAGGTAATGAAACTCTGTTGAATTTTCATAATGCCTATGATTTCTCTGTTTTCCCATCTGCAACAGGAGTTAGTAAGTGTCACTAAGCATACCTTCAATGAGATTTTGGATGCATTGCAAGGGGTGTGAGGTCATTCACAAAGTGGTCATTTTTGTCACGGCCCAGGCTCTGCTTCCTTAACTGAAAATCGGTGAGAGGCCTCTTAAGTTCATCTGTTGGTAGGCACTCCCAGCTTCGTGGAAATAGCAGTGTTGTCTCCAGGAGGTATGTAATAGCTTGCCGAACAGAAGAGAAAGAATAATTAAATTGAAAGTGGCATATGTGCGTTAAAATTCCTGTTGGACTTTGAATCAGCTACTGTCAGGATTTGTAGAATAGAACCATTTAACGAAGTTACAGCCATCTTAAAATGCTGTTTCCACAGTCAGCTGCAACAGGAAGCAGGTCCTTCAAAATATGCAGGAGCTGCCTTACAACCCAGCCTTCCTAATTTCATTACTTTCTTGAACATCTCCACCTCTTAACAAAGTAAATAAAACTAAATGATTCAGGTGTTCCTTATTTTTTTTAACCTCAGACTTATGATGCTGTCTGACCTAAAAGACAATTTTATCTGACTAAGTTATAGATCATTAAGCTGAAAAAAAAAAGTTTGCCTGTTACTGCTGTTTTTCCATCTTGCTCCATCTTGTCTCATTAGCGGGAACTGATTGAGCATGAAGGTGTTCTCTGGCTGTCAGTAGATAAAGTAGGTACTCTTGGCTTTCATCTGCTCTGAATTCTCCTTGTCTCATTATCTTCCCAAGGTCAGATTCTCTGACACGGAGGCTGCTTGCTTAGCACTCCATCCTGGCAATTATCTGCCAGGAAACCTTAAGCACAATAAGGTTTCTCATCAGCAGCATCACGGTAGTATGAGCATCAGAATTCCCTATCTGATCAGTGCACCTCCAAACTCCTTTCTCAAATATTAAAGAATCAAAGATCAGTATGCCTTATTCAGAGTTGTAGCCTATTGCTTCCACAGTCCCATCCTATCGTGATATACTGATTAAGCTACAACTTCATACAGATCACGGGGTCATGATGCTCAGTCTGTTTTATATTGGGGCAGTTATTATTACAGACATCACACGTTGAGGGGATCTCATCCTTAAATGCATTTGGTGTTTCAATGAAAGGAATATAACCACGAAACTACACAGTCTTTATTCATGAATCTGCCTTCCTTTCTCCATTAGTAATCACTGCAAGATTACTCCTGCCTGCCTTTGTGAGGCTGTCAGGTTGGGCTGAGTAAGGAAAGAATGCTTCTGGCACATGCTTTGGGAGCATGCATCCAACAAGAGTGATTAGTAATGGTGAATTCTGTCACAGCAACTGTCTGACAAAGTTCATTAAGGTCTGTATTACTCTGTAAAGAAAAGAAAGAAACATGCTTCTACCCCAAACCACTCAGAGGTGGGTCTGGATAAGACCACAGTTCCCTTTGTGTATTTGAAAGTGACTCTCAGGCATTTATACCATGCTCAGGAACACAAGGTGCCTAGACAACTTTATACTTAAGAATTAAAGATGCTGTCAGTATAAATGTCAATGCATGAAAACTTTGCCTGTTTTTTCCCATACGCATATTCTCTTTGTGAAGGAGTGACCAATTCATCTGGGAGGTGCCCAGACCACCAGGCAGCAAGATAGAAGGTGTGAGCCTTCTGCAAGTTAAATTATCTGCTTGCCAAGAAAAATCAAGCCATCTGCCCTCTTTTTAACACAGCCCTGTGACTTTTCTGTGCAAACAGAACCCTCCTCTCCTCTGTCTAAGAAGAGCTAAAAGACTTTACACTGTCCGTACTCTGCAAACTCACAGATCTCAGGGCTCTCTGCTCAAAACTTACCTGGGACATATAGTAACATCTATTTCGACCTCAACATGAAATAATCAAAATGAGAATTTGAGCTGTATCCTGCTATCCTATCTACCTTCTCATTTTGTGATTGATGTACCTTACATGTGGGTCTAATCTTCAAAAAAGCTAAAAACTTAATCAAGATTAAGCAAAGAGTTAACCTGTCTGTACTGGCTAATTTTTGTGTCAACTTGGCACAGGTTGGTGTTATCTGGGAAGAGGAAATCACAATGGAGAAAAATGCCTCTTTGAGATTGGCCTGTTGGCAAGTCTGTGGGAACATTTTCTTAATCAGTGATTGATGCATGAGGGTCCAGCCTCTTTTAGGTGATACCAGTCCTGAGCAGGTAGTCCTAGAGCATATAAGAAAGCAGGCTGAGCAAGCCATGGGGAGCAAGCCAATAAGCAGCATTCACCCATAGTTTCTGCTTCATTTCTTCATCCAGTTTAATATCCTGCTCAACATTTTGCCCTGACTTCCTTGGATGATGGCCTACAAGTTGAATGTTGAAATAAACACTTTCCCAAATCACTTTTGGTCATATTGTTTTATTGTAGCAACCCCAAGATACTCCCTATCTAGAGTATGAAAAATAGAATGCATTCTTCTAACTAAAGCCAAAGATAAATATGCTGGACCTAAAGTGGTGGGATAATCAGGATTCCTCTTTGCTTTTTTATTTATTTTGTTTTGTTTATAAGCACACATGGAAAATGACTATATTCATTAAAGCTCAGTTTTATCTATCAAGCTATATACTGGTAATGATAAATGGCACTTAATGAATCCTATGACAGATGATACACTAAACACTTAAATGTGTCTCATTGTACCCTCCCAACAATTCAGCGACAGAGGTGCATTTATCATTCCCAATTTTCTTACTAAATAAATAATGTTTTATATTTTAAAGCACCTAGCACAGATTTAAAATGAGACCTGGAATGAGACATGCATTTGGAAAGATCTAAGCATGGTGAGGAACATAGGAGTTTTATGCCTTAGGCCATGAAAATGCATTAAGACAAGGAGCAAAAAATGTCCCTCTAAACAGTTCTAGCATGCTTTATGCTCATTAATATTCCTTGCACATTGACTTTTCATTTCACTATTGTCTACCCTAAATTAAGAGAAACCAATGAAGGTAATAAAATATACATTTATATAATTCCTGTACTAAGGACTTAGATTAAAAAGCTCTAATGAATATAACCATTATAACTGTGATAAATAGCCCTACGGGGATGATTGTTTGAAGGGACAAAATAGGATTTGTTTGTTATAGGCCTCCTTTCACTACCAAGAGATTATTTTTATTTATAAACCTTGTCTGTATTTAATTTTAATAGGACAATCATTTTTTCCACCAGGTTGGGAATGAAGGTATACCGAAAGTCTAGTATGCCCTGCATTTCCTTCTTCAGGATCTTTCATTCTTTATGTTTGCCCTTAACACCATCTCCTGGTCTTAGAAAGGAAGCCCAAAGAGAATCTATTACCATAAAACATCACCAGGAGTCTTATCACATTACTTGACAGTATCGCTTTGGTTAATATTGACTTAGTGTTTCTATTATAAACCCAATTTACTGAAGGGGGAGGGCAGGGAAGAGAGATGGGCTCATATGTCAACCCTGTGAAATGATGTGAGGCTGAAAGCAGGTGGCCAACCAGAGTAGAACTTTTAAGCCACGACACTTAAGGGAGCTATAATTCATCTATTCTCTGAACTTACATTATTCAAATAAGCTGGCACAAACATCTGAAAGATTAATAGAGAATCATTGGCTTTGCCTGGTAAAATACCTCCTCCCTGTCATTGATCAGACTATACAATCCAGGTAGGAGCAAGAAAAATAATGTAATAAGAAAGGAAATAAACCAGGAAACAGAAACAAGTTCAAGTGCTCTTCCTAACGTTTCACCATATCTTGATCAAGTTGCTAGAGTTTGCATAAGGAAAGGGGGATGCTTTCATGCTATGAACCATAACCTCACAAAAGTTGACTGAGCAGGTCCCTGTAAGGACAGAGGGAGGAGGCCAGTCTGAGAGTGTGCGCTGAACCTTAGCAGGAACAGCTCAAATGAGGAGCAGTATCACAGCTTTCATCACACACAAGCAATCCCAAACCATGTAGACTGAACCTCTCCCCTTTGTTTTCACATCTCTGATAATTCCACTGTGATTTTTACGCGCCTCCAAAATCCTTCTTATGAAACAAACACATGATACTTGAGTTGTGAAGCTGACTTATCTTGCTTAATACAATGATTTTTTATCTTTATCTAGTTACTGAAAATGCCATAAATTTGTTTGTTTTGTGGCTGAATAAAATGGTGGCACAAGACTTTGAAAGAAGCAGGTGGATCGAGTTCAGTCTGGTCTACAGAGGAAGTTCCAGAAAATCCAAGGATACACCTCGCTTTGAAGAACAAAAACAAATAGAAACAAGCAAACAAAAAAGAATAATGTCATAATATTTTGGATTTATCCCTGTCAGATAAACACCTAGTTAAAGATTTTTGTTTCTATGAGCTATCTTCTCACTCTGGTAATCATTTTCTTGGTTCTGAGGAAGTCTTTTTTCCATATTTTTTTATTTATGTACATCCACATACTCTCTCACATTCCAGCATGTATATGGAGGGAGTTGGTTCTCTCTTCCACCATGTGGGTTCTGGAAAGTGAATGCAGATCATAAGTTTTGATAGCAAGTGTCTTTACCTGTTAAGCTATTTTGCCACCCCTTTTGGTTTTCTGTTTGTTTTCTTGTTACTTGTTTTGCTCTTTCTTTCTCTCTCTTTTTATAAAAGCTATTTTTATTTAATTCCATTTATCAATTCTATTTGTTATTTCCTAACTTATTGAAATTTCATTTAGAAGTCATTGGCTGTGCCTAGATCCTGAAATGTTTCCCCTATGTTTTCCTTTAGTATTAGGTCATACTCATAATAAAGACTCAATTCTGAGTTGATCTCTGATTATATTTATATTTACATATTTTGTTCTATTTTATGTTGTAAATATTTTTTCAGGCTTCTTTTTCAATGTGCTTCTTCATAGCATCTAGGAAAGCTGCTGCATTGCATTGACTTTGTATCCTGGTACTTTAGTGAATGTGTTCCTTAAAACCTATAAATTTTATAATGAAGTCTTTAAGATCTCAAGTATAAAACCATATTGTCTGAAAATAAATATTTTGTCCCTTTCCCAGTTAGATCCCATTTAGTTTATTCTTTTGTTGCATTGATCTTCTTATAAATTCATGGACTACATAAAGAGTAAAGCATGTAGACACACCAGTCTTACCCTTGACTTGAGTAAAAATGCTTTCAGTATTTTATTTATCTATTAAAATAGATAAATAGATGATAGACACATAGATAGATTATAGATAGATAGATAGATAGATAGATAGATAGATAGATAGATAGATAGATTGAACACAGATAATTATTGACAATGGTAAGAATTAATCTTCAGAATGTTCAGCAAATGTTACACCACTGAACTGTGATATCCAGCCCCATTCATGATAATGTTGGCTATAGATTTTTTGTACATAGCCTTTATATGTTGAAGTATATTTCTTTATTTCTAATTTGTCCTAGAGATTTTATTTTAAACATTGTCAATAGTCTTTTCTAAATATATTGAAATGATCATGTGTTTTTCATTCATATTTATAATTATAAAGTGTACAACATTTATTGGCTTATATATGATGAGCTATCATTGCACACTTAAAATGAAACTATTTGATCATTGTGTATAATCTTTGAAATGTAGTCTCAAAAGAAGTTTACAGGTATTTTACTGAAGACTTTTGTATCTGTTAAACAAAACGGATTGACTTTGTTTTCTGATTTTCATTAATTTTAGTTTCGGTATCTGGATAATATTAGCTTTATAAAGTAGGTTTAGAAGTATTCCTTTCCTTCTTGTTTTATAGAATAACTTGAGAATCTTGGTATTCATTGCTTTTTAAAAGTATTTTTTAATTCAGCAATGAGTCTGTCCAGTCATAGTGCTTTCTTGGTTTGGTAGACTGTCGGGAGCAGATGAAGTCCTGAGTGATGTGTTTTAGTGACATGAACATTGATTTGTTAAGGACCTCAATGCCTCAGCCCTTTAAGAATGTAAGACCTTCTCTGAGAGAGGCTTGGGGGAATGGCAAAGTCTTCCTTTGGTCTAAGTCCAGATGCTGACTAACCCTTTACCTTTAGCTAAAACTTTTGTGTACAGAAATTATCAACTTCAGCTTTTTCCTCTGTAATCACAGCACCCTGAGGCTGTTCCCCTGCATAGAACCACTCCTGAGATCAGGTAACCCACTTTCTTCTTGCTTGCTGTGTATAATAAACACACTATTAAAAACCTGTCTTAGTATTTCTATATGTGTCTGTCATTTCTTCATTCCCTTTCATCCCAACCAGATCAATCCCTAAGCTGTGAAGGTCACAGCAGGAAATTCTCCCTGCATTAATCTCACTGCTCATTGTAGACAGGTTTAGCTTTTACACGTCTTTCTGGTTCAATTTTGGAAGGTCATCTGTGCCTGTTTCTATATATCCATTTCTTAGAGCTTTTCTAATTTATTGGAATATAATTTCCCAAACAGTCCTATACAATTTTCTTGACTTCAGTGCTGTTAAACTATCTTATTTTTTTCAACTTCAACCTTTACAAAAATTGGGTATCCCTTCTCTTTTAGTTCTATTGGTTTCTGTTTTTCAAACTTTTCAAAGAACAGCTTCCTTTACTGATACTTCATAGTATCCTTTGGTTTCTATTTTACTATCTCAACTTCATTCTTTTCTTATTTTTTATTTTATTTTTGAGACAAGGTTTCTCTGAGTAGACCAGGCTGCCCTGGAACTCTGTAGACCAGTATGGCCTTAGACTCAGAAATCTGTCTGCTTCTTCTACCTCCCAAGCACTGGGATTAAAGGTGTGCACCAACACTATGTGGCATTCATTACTATTATTGTTATTGTTATCATTATTAATTTTACATTCAACCTCAGTTTCCCCTCCCTCTTCTCCTCCCAAACTCTAGCTCCCATCCCTCCTTGCATTTCCTCTACCCACTCCCCCACCATGTACCTATTTAAAAAAGGCTTTCCATGGATAGCAACAAAGAATGACATATCAAGTTGTAGTATTACCTCACCTTGTATTAAAACTGGACAAGGCAACCTAGTATGAGCAATAGGGTCCCAAAGGCCATTAAAGGAGTCAGAGATGGCCCCTGTCACAGTGTTAGGAGTCCAACAAGAAGACCAAACTACAATAGTGTAACATAAACGCAGAAGACCTACGACAGTTGCATGCAGGCTCCCTAGTTGTTGACTCAGTTTCTGATCACCTTTGAGCCCAGATTAGTTGATTCTGTGGGTTTTCTCATGATGTCCTTGACCCCTTTGGTTCATAAAATTCTTCCTCCCTCTCTTCAGCAAAATTCCAGGAGTTCAGCTTAATATAAGTTTTAGGCTGTAGGCCTCTGGATCTGTTTTTACCAGTTTCTAGATGGAACCTATTTGATGACTACTGGGCTAGGCACTAATCTATAAATACAGCAGAATATTGCTACATATCATTCCATTGTCATTTTTTCTTTTTAATTTTTTTATTTATTGATTTCATTAAGTTATACATTTTTCTCTGCTCCCCTCCCTTCCTCTCCCCATCCCTTCAACCTACACCCATATCCACATGCTCCCAATTTACTCAGATCTTGTCTTTTTCTACTTCCCATGTAGGTTAGATCTATCCATGTCTTTCTAAGGGTCCTCTTTGTTGTCTAGGTTCTCTGGGATTGTGATTTGTAGGCTGATTTTCTTTATGTTTAAAAGCCACTGATTAGTGAGTACATATGATAATTGTCTTTTGGAGTCTGGGTTACCTCGCTCAATATATTTTCTACCTCCATACATTTCCCTGTAAATTTCAAGATGTATTATTTTTCCTGCTGTGTAGTACTCCGTTGTGTAAATGTAGATTTTCCTTTTCCATTCTTTAGTTGTGGGGCATTTAGGTTGTTTCCAGGTTCTGGCTATGACAAACAAAGCTGCTATGGGCATAGTTGAGCACATGTCCTTGTGTCACGATTGAGCATCCTTTGAATGTATATCCAAAAGTGGTATTGCTGGGTCTTGAGGAAAGCTGTTTCCTAATTTTCTGAAAAATTGCCACACTGATATTTAAAGGAGCAGTACCAGCTTGTATTCCCACCAGCAATGCAGGAGTGTTGTTCTCTTTACCCCACAATCTCTCCAGCATAAGTTGTAATCAGTGTTTTTGATTTTGGCCATTTTCACAGTTGTTTTGATTTGCATTTCTCTCATGAATAAGGTCATGTTTCATTCTATTATAGGTCTCTGGGTTATCCAGCCACAGGGTGATAATGCTCTAGGCAGTGTCAAGGTGGATTCACTCTCTTAGCATAAATCTCAGACTGGACTAGTAATTGGTTAGCTCCTGCCATAACCTTAACCCAACACATCCCATAGGCAAGACAGACTGTAGGTTATCCCAAACAGCAACTGGTAGTATTGCCTGCACAGGAGGTGGACAGGTCAGGCTATACATCCCATTTTGCTAGGAATCCTAGCTGGGACCATCCCTGTAGATTCCTAGCAGTTTCCCTTGCACCAGATTTCTACCTGACCGTGAAATGAGCCCCTCTCCAGTCCTCTTTTTCAGTACTCTCTCTGACCCACACAGATCACTCATGTTCCTGTTATAACTGCCCTCTGTTCATCCACAAATCTCTTCTATTTCCCTTCCCAGGAAAAACTGAGTGTCCCTTGAGCTCTCCTTGTTACCTAGCCTCTCTGGGCCTGTGGATTGTATCCTGTTTATTCTTTATTTTACAGCTAATATCCACTTATAAGTGCAAACATACTACACTTATCTTTCTGGCTTGAGTTACCTGACACATGATGATCTTTTCTAGCTCCATCCATTTGCCTTCAAATTTCATGATATCATTGTTTTTTAACAGCTGAATAATACTGCATTGTAGAAATGTACCACATTTTTCTTTATCTGTTCTTTAGTTGAGGGGCATCTAGGTTGTTTCCATATTCTGGCTTTTAAAAATAAAGCTTCTATGAACATAGTTGAGCAAATGCCCTTGTGGTGTGACTGAGCATCCTTTGTGTACATAACGAAGAGTGGTATTGCTGTGTCTTGAGTTAGATAGATTCTCAGTTTTCAGAAAAACTGCCATACTGATTTCCAACATGGTTGTACAAGTTTGCCCTTCCACCAGAAATGGGGGAGTGTTCCCATAGCTCCACCTTCTCCCAGCATGAGCTATCACTTATGTTTTTGGTCTTAGTCCTTCTGACTGGAGTAAGATGGAATCCCAGAGTCATTTTGATTTGCATTTCCCTGAAGGGTAAGGATGTTGAACATTTTGCTTCTCAGTTGTTTAAAATTCTTCTATTGAGAATTTTCTGTTTATAACTCTATCCCATTTTCAAATTGAATTATTTGGTTTTTGATAGCTGTTTCTTGAGGTCCTCATAGATTTTGGAGATCAACCTTCTGTCAGATGTGGTATGAGTAAAGTTTTTATCCCATTCTGTAGGCTGCCATTTTGTCTTATGGACAGTGTCCTTTGCCTTATAGAAGAAGCCTTTCAGTTTGATAAGGTGCCATTTATTAATTGTTGATCTTAGTGTCTAAACTATTGGTGTTCTATTCAGGAAGTAGTCTCCTGTTCCAAATGCGTTCAAGGCTATTTCTCCCTTTCTCTTCTATCAGGATCAGTATATCTGGATTTATGTTGAGGTTTTTGATCCACTTGGACTTGAGAATTGTGCAGATGAGATTAGGATAGACATGGATATAGATCTATTTGCATTCTTCTACATGTCAACATTCAGCTAGACAATAGGTATGTGGATATATGTCTGGGTCTTCAATGTTAGTCCATTGACTCACCTATCTGTTTCTATTACTATAGCCCTGGAGTGGAGCTTGAGATCTGGGATCATGACACCTCCAGAAATTGCTTTATTTTTCATGATTGTTTCAGCTCTCCTGGTGTTTTATTTCCATATGAAGTTGAGAATTTTTATTTCAAGGTCTGTAGGGATTGTGTGGGGGTTTTAATGGGGATTGCATTGAATCTTTAGATTACTTTTGGTAAGCTGGTCAGTTTTACTATCTTAACCCTGATGATCCATGAGCATGGAAGATCTTTCTATCTTCTGATATCTACAATTTCTTTCTTCAAAGATTTGACATTCTTGTCATACAGGTCTTTCACTGGCTTGGTTAAAGTTAACCTGACATATTTTATATGTTGTGGAGAGTGTTGTTTCCCTGATATCTTTTTCAGCTAGTTTACTGTTTGTATATTGGGGGCTACTGATTGTTTTTGAGATAATCTTGTATCCAGGGACTTGAATAAAGGTGCTTAAGAGCTGTAGGTGTTCCCTGGTACGATTTTTGGGGTTGCTTATGCATACTGTCATATAATCTGCCAATAATGACACATCGACTTCTTCCTTTCCAGTATCCCCTTGATCCCTTTTAGTTGTCTCATTGCTCCCACTAGAAAATCAAACATTATATTGTACAGATATGGAAAGAGTGGACAGCCTTGTCTTGTTCAAGATTTTGCTGGAATTGCTTTGAGTTTTTCTTCATTTATTTTGATGTTGGGGATCACCTTGTTGTATATAAATGTTTAATTTTTAGGTACAGCCCTTGTATTCCTGATGTCTCTAGACTTTTACCATTAAGGAGTATTGAATTTTGTAGAAGGCTTTTTCAGTATTTGGCAAAATGATGATGTAGGTTTTTTCTTTCATTTTGTTTATATGGTGGTTTACATTGATTGATTTTTCCTATGTTCAGCCCATCCATGAACCTCTGGAATGAAGCCAACTTGATCATGGTGGATGACCATTTTATGTATTATTGGATTTAATTTGCAACTACTTGATTGAGTATTTTTGCATCTATGCTTATGAAAGAGAAAGATCTGTAATCCCTTTTTTTTGTTGAGCCTTTGCGTGGTTTGGACAAAAAAGTGACTGAGGCCTCATAAAATGAATTTGGTAAAGTTCCTCTGTTCCTGTTTTGTGGAATATTTTCAGGAGTATTGGTATTAGCTCTTCTTTAAAAGGCTGATAGAATTATTTGTTGAAACCACCTGGCACTGGACTATTTGTTTGTTTGGGAGACTTTTAATGACTGTTTCTATTCATTGGGAGAGTAAATATGACCAAAATGCATTGTATTTTTACCAAAATTTAATAAAATATTATATTTTCATGAAAAGAAAAAAACCGTTCATTTCTAAAATATTTTCATCATGTTGCCTTTATATACTTAATTTACTTATTTGAGTCACCTTTGATTTTCATAACTGTCAGCTATTAAAAGTGGAACTATAGCCGTCACATAATGGGTACCATATTATCTTCCACTTGTCATCTATCCAATTAAATAGTACATGTACAGAAACAACTTATTGTGATACTATGTACAGTATAGTAAGCCTCATAATAACACAGAAGCTATTACTACTTAATGGCAACTGGAGGAGGGAAGTCAGCTCTCCTCATGGTTATTGCCCAGCATGAAAGCAGGCAGATGACAATGTGAGTTTTTCAGAGTAAGGGGTGGGGTAGATAAAAGAGGGGAATGATAGTGCATATGATCAAAATACACTATATACAAGCATAAAATTGTCAAAAAGTAAATAAAATTATTCTCTAAATAGAGTAAAAATAGTCTTTAAGTTGTTTGTGTAGAAAATCCAAACTATCTATAGAAGGCCCTCCTGCATGGAGACACAGGGTTCTTGGCATGAAGTAGTGGGTTTCTTAACTGCCACAGCAATGTTCTGCAGTCTAGCGATAATAAATACTGGATCCTTCAAACAGAGAAAGATTTGACAGCCACACCCTAAAGTGGTAGTAGATGACATAGGCCAATCCAATGAAATTCAAATACTATCCTACATGTTTTACATCATTTCTAGTTTTTAAAAATAGTAGAAAGTCTAAATATCATCACTCTTGAGAGCTTTGCACAGTGCAGTGCTGCATGCAAGAAATTAGTACAGGATAAAATTCACACAAAATTGCAGTGACGTGTGGTTGTGCTGAAATGGTACCTCTTGGAGTTCCACTAATAAATCAAATGCTTAGCCACTCTCAAGAGACTCTGCCATCTTGACAGGACCCAGGTATATGGAGACAAGTCCACTTGCGTTATTCTGATTCTTACTCATTTTTCTAGTGATTCTTTTCGCCGCTGTTGCCATATCTCTACTATGGACAGCCTCAGGTCCTCTCAGTCCCTCTCCAGGGGCTGTGCCTTAGACTCAAGGGTTGATTTTCCTCAACTTATCCTCAGGATGCTTCACAGACATTTCCCTTCAGAAGTCTATCCAAAAAGCAGCAACTCCCAGCCTGTGGCTCACAGTAGCTGGAAAACAAATCAGAAGTCACACCAGGAAAAAAGGAAAATGTTATATTGCATCTTTATGAAAACAAAACAAAACAAAACTTCTATTTCAAGAGACCCAAGTGCACAGAAAATAGAAATCTGTTTATTCCATGAAAAAATACTACATTCCCATTTAGTAACAGTTTAGTCCTTTAGAGCAACCAATACCATCTCATACAGCTGGCTCCACGCTTGTAGCGTTAAGTTGTCCTTTAGCAAGGTCTCCCAGATCAAAGTGAAAGTCTGGCTCAGACACAGCTTGCAACACAATGCAAATTGCTTATATTTTATTCCTGGATACTTTCATACAGGTGTATTATTAGCTTTAGTTGTTTTCACACCACTTTTCCTCTCTCACCCCCCCCAAATGTCCCACTGAAATTTTTCCCTTCTTTCATGTCTTCTTTCTCTGTGTGATCCCTGTTTGCTTGCTTTTTTTTTAAACATAAGTTAGTAAAACTAAACAGATATAAATCAAGAAACTAGTAAGCAGGCATTAAAGTATTGTAGCAACAACCTGTATGCCCAAGAAAAACAAGACAATATTGAATATTTTGAAAGACAATTTATATATAACAAACATTGAACTTCTAGGCATAAAAGCTAGAATATCGGTGATGGAAAAATATACACTGTATAGATAGGATTAATTAAAAATAAAATACTACACAAGAAAAATATTTGTATAATATGTAAAATAATACATATATAATGTCAAGGAAGTCAGAAGATGGCACCAGATTTCCTAAAACCTAGAGTAACAGATGAGTGTGAGCTACCATATGGGTTCTGGAAACTGAACTTGGGTCCTCTGCAAGAGCAACAAGGGCTTCAAATTGTCTGGCCATCTCGCCACTTCACAAACTTTTAATCACCTGGATAATTTTATAATTCTATAGCCTTCTTTATGTATCTCAAGTATATAAAAATGTAGTTATGATTCACCTTTTTCTTGAATGTTCTTTTTTAATGGCTCAATAATAAATGACCAGTTTGTTTAAGATTACCTTGTTACTAAATGTTTAATAGTCTTGTAGGCATTACAAAACTTTTTTAATACAGAGAATTTTATGTAAATATTTATAGACAATTAAAATTCTTTTCTTAAAAAATTCTATGAAATAAAATTAG
>NC_022031.1:19264775-19292143 GCF_000317375.1 Microtus ochrogaster | reverse complement strand
CAAACAGGCTAGGCTCCCACAAAGCCAGTTCCTGAAGTGGGATCGAAAACTAGTGCCATTGTCCTTGGCTTCTCATCAGCCTTCATTGTCTGGCACATTCATAAAGTCTGGTTTCATCCCATGCTTATTCTGTCCCAGTCCCGCTGGCCTTGGTGAGCTCCCAATAGATCAGTTCCACTGTCACAGTGGGTGGGTGCACCCCTCGTGGTCCTGACTTCCTTGCTCATGTTCTCCCTCCTGAATTGATATATTTTTAATAAATTATGAAAATTTAATAACTGCATATATGTAATAAATTTACTACAAACATATTAACATTGAATACTATGCTTTTAAATTCAAATAAAAAAAGTTTAATGTTTAGCTGGGTATAGTGGCATTTGCCTTTAATCCAGTAATCAGGAGGCAGACTCAGGAGAATATCTGTGAGTTTAAGGCCAGCCTGGTCTATAGCATGAATTCAAGGACAGCCAGGGCTGTTACACAGAGAAACCATATCTCAAAAAATAAGCCAAACAAACAAAAACCACCTAATGTTCTAATTAATATGTATTAAGGAACTTGAAATCTAATCTGCTGCTATAATAACTGGATCAGTGATATGTGGGACACGAGACACCAGGCATTGATGGGTGGTAATTATTGAAAGGCTGCAGGAAAATGATGTAAACAAGTGATTTCCCCGCCAACTGTCTGGAGGAAGTGTTGTGGTGTGAGTGAAGAGACGAGAAGCCCAGACGGATCTCAGAGGTCACGCTGGGCTGATACCCTGCTGTCTTGAGACACCATGAACATTAGAGTCTCTGAGAAAGAGTACCAAAGAGGCAAAAGATAAACATACAAAAGCTTGCAAGGTCCATGTAGGTTCTCTTTACGTGTTGAGTGGAGTACCGGTCAGAACATGCACGTGAGGGAAAGGAAGATGAGAAGCAGAAGGAACATCAAAGAATAAAGGGGATGGTGCTTAGAGGGAGCATGGAGCTGGAAGCAGCAGTTCCGTCAGCAGCCATAGCGGGACACCTCATACGTGGGGAGCCATCTGTTACTATACCAAGAAGAGTCATGGCTCAATAGTGTGGAAAATTAACCTTAAACTAAATACAGTGCTAGTTCCGTCTCAACCAGCAAAACCTAAAAGCACAACTCTATGTCTCAAACAGTTCTCAAGAAGTTTAATGGCAACCCCAAGCAAAACTCAACCACAGTGACATAACATACCTAAGGCCTAACATGGCAAAATGCACAGTGTGCCTACTCACCAGTAAAATATTATCAACTCTGGGGGCTGGAGAGATGGCTCAGAGGTTAAGAGCATTGCCTGTTCTTCCAAAGGTCCTGAGTTCGATTCCCAGCAACCACATGGTGGCTCACAACCATCTGTAATGAGGTCTGGTGCCTTCTTCTGGCCAGCAGGCATACACACAGACAGAATATTGTATACATAATAAATAAATATTTAAAATATATTATCAACTCTGAAAGAGCAGAAACAAATGCAACCTGTGACATTAAAAAAATATAAGCTAGTAAAACTAATCAGAATCTAGAAAACAGGCATTAAGTTCAGGAAAAATAAGATAATATTGGATATTTTGAGAGATAAATTACATATAATATGCACTGAAATTCTAGACATAAAAACTAGAATAACTGAGATGGAAAAATATACTGGATACATAGGATTAATTGAAAACAAAATACTATAGTATTTTATAGGTACAACAGTTAGGGTAAACTTTCATCTCTACAGACATCCCTAAGAGATGGGCTTCCTCTGGCAGTGCGGGACTTGATCACCTTGGCTGATGTGGGAAGACCCATATTAGTTGGGAATGAGGCTGTTCCCTAGGCAGGGAATTCCGCACTGTGTAAAATGGAGAAAGTGGACTGAGCTCTAGCGCTCCTTCCTTGCTCTCTGCCTCTTGGATACGGAGGCATTGTGAGAAGCTCTCTCTGGCTCCTGTGATTTCCCTAAAGAACAGAAATGTTGACAAGTTATCTCCCTTAAGTTGAACTTGTCAGAGGATTCTATGACAGCAACAGAAAATGAGATTTGGAAGAAAGGATTAGTGAATGTAAATACACAGCCATTACTATTCAAAATAAAAAGACAATAGAGAATAAACAAAACTGAAATGATCATCTATGTGATCTAAGGTAACATCGAACAGCTACACAGAATACAGTTTATGACTACAGAAGTGGCTCAGGAAGTAAAACCAATCGCTGATCTTCCTGAGGACCTGGATTTGGTTCCCAGCACCCACAATTCATCTCAATATCATCTAAAGCTCCAGCCACAGGGCATCTGATGCTCTCTTGGCTCCCTCAAGCACTAGACATATACATGGTGTATATACATACACACAGGCAAACACTCATACACATAAAATAAAAATGAACACATTTTTAAATATACTATAAGTTCAGGGAGTCCCTACTCCAAAAACTAGTTGAGCAATACATCTTGGACTTGATGGGGAAAAGGAGAAAAAAAGAAGAAGAAATCAAAAATTTGGGTGGGAAAGAATGTGAAGGTGAAAGGGATGGCATGAGAGGAGTTTCAAGGGGTCTCAATGTGTTCGAAATACATTACATTAAATTCTCAAAAAATTAAGATATTGATTTTTAAAATAGAATAAGTAAAGTGTGTTTGGAAAAGATTCAAAAGTAGAAGTTTAGGTATATGTATCTGCTTATCCTATTACTTGACATTTCCAAGTCTATGTGTTTACACCAAAGAAGGAAAACATAAATTATAAAAGGTCTGGAACAATTTTGCTGTGTTTTTTGTTCATTTCACCACTGAAAATATCAAATCCCACCCACCCTCTCTTGCTCCCCTCATTCTCACTCAGTAGACTCTTATGATCCAGTAGAAGATGACCTTGAATTCTTGATCCTCCTGCCTCCAGCTCTCAGGGCTATGATTACAGGCATGTAGCACCATGGATAGTTTATGTGGCACAAGGCTTCATGCACTCTAGACAAGCACTTTATCAACTGAGATGCATATCTTGCCCACTGATTCCCACATCCGAGCAAGTTAATGAAAACCCAATGTATCCTTTTCTTAAACACTGTGAATGGAGGTAAAGGGAGAGATTCAAACACTGGAAACATCAGCTAGTAGGGACACTGATCGTGGTTATGGTTTCTAATCACAACACCAAATCCTTTCCCCAACCTGCTCAGGCTGTTCTGCACCCAGCCGGGGGCTTGCCCTTGCCTTTTAAGTCCAATTTGTAAGTAATAAACATTTTTATACCTTCTCAATAGGTGATAGATAGATTATAGATAGATTTTAGAAAGCAAGTAAATAGAGAGATGAGAGAGAGTGAATCACAATTAATAAAAACTCAGAGAAAGGAATTGGGGTTCAACCTGAAGGTCAGAAAAGCAAAACAGCCAGCCACTGGCTCTTACCTCTATCTCCTTTCAAAATGGTTTATCCTGCCTCCAGGAATCTAAGAATGAGATTGTGCCTGAGAGCTGTTTCATTCTGTTTTAGAATCCTCACTAGTATTAAAGGCAGACTCAACTGGGATTAAAGGCATGCACTGCCCAGTTTCTATGGCAACTAGTATAGCTACTGAGATTAAAGGTGTGTGTTACCACTGCCGGGTCTGTAAGACTGGCCAGTGGGGTTTTTTTACTCTCTGATCTTCAGGCAAGTTTCATTTATTAAAATACAAATGAAATGCCACTGTGATAGATAGATAATAGATAGGTAGATAGGTAGATAGATAGATAGATAGATAGATAGATAGATAGATAGATAGATAGATAGATGAAAGAAAAAAAGAGATGATAAATATTGGCACAAAAATACATATTGACATAACATCAAAATAGTTATATTATTATAGTCACAAACTACAAATTATGCAAGGCTATCAATAGGTAAATAGAGAAGCAATGGCTTATTTATATAATCTATTATTACTATATAAGAAAACAAATTGTTAACACATATCTCTAATCAATGGCATGGAGAAGAATTATTATATAGGGTTTATATAGAAAAATACACAGCAATGAATCTCCTTACATGAAATTTTTTAACTGTGACAATGAATCAATCTACACAAAAATAAAATGAGCAGCTTCTGAAGTGGTGAGAAAACTGATTACAATACAATGAAAGATTTGCCTTGCAAAGTAGAAATACTTTATGTTCTGATTATAATTGTGGCTTTAAAATGAATGAAATTGACTGTATGTGATTTTCTCTAAATAAGTTCACTTATATTTTGGATTTATATATAACCCCTAACTGTACTTTTCAAAGGGGCAAAAGCACTCCTTTTGAGAATGACAAGGAAAAAAGAATGACACAGGCAGAGAAACAGAGAAATGTGGCAGTGTTTTGTGACTGGGCATTCTTTGTGGAAGCTTAAGTAACCCAGGGTAATATAATGATAACAACATGCTCATATTAGGCATAAAGTAAGCTGGTCATTACAGTGCACAGCCTAACTATTCTGGAATGAGAGTGGTATGAATAAATTAATGGTGACTGCTGATTGATTAGAGGAGGTCTCTGGCAGGATGATTACCATCACAAGGTTTATTATTCAGTCTAATATAAGAGTAAGAACTGAGACCTCAAATCTTGTAAACTATGATTTAAATTGATTTTTAAGATATGAATCCATAGGTTTTTCATTTTCTCCAATTTCCTCGTGAAGGCAAAAAGATTCTATAGTTCTCTTTTCTTTCTTTTTTTTTCCTTTTGCCAGAGCTTAGAATTGATCCCCAGGGCTTCCATGTTGTAGGTGATCAGCACTAAACTATATCCATCCCAGGAAAGGTTTGTGACTTCAAACAAGAGCCCTGCAATGGTATTGTCAGTGTAATAGAGTCTTGCTATCAGTTCATCTCAATTTGAAACTTTAAATGGGCAGTGAGAAAGATGTGTCCGCAGAAATCTATACTGCAGAACAAGAGAAAGAAATCTCTCCTAGGTGTAGATGGTGGGAGCAGTGGGCTGTGGCCCCGGCTCCTGCACGGTTAGCTTTATACCCGAAATAACAACACACAAATTGTATTCTTTTAAACACTGCTTGGCCCATTAGCTCTAGCCTCTTACTGGCTAACTCTCACATCTTGATTAACCCATTTCTAATGAGTGTAGTACCACAAGGAATTACTGGGAATATTCTTAACCTGCATGCATCTCTGAGAGGAGAGTCATGGCGACTGCCTGACTTGGCTTCTTTCTCCCAGAATTCTGTTCTGTCTACTCCACCCAAGGGCTGGCCTATCAAAGGCCAAGCATTTTCTTTATTAATTAACCAATGAAAGCAACAGATAGATAGATGACACTCCCACATCACCTAGGGCAGACTTATACGATCTAACAAAAAAAGATTACCACCCACTCTGGAGTGAATTTCAATATTTTATATTCAGTTACCATCCAAGAACTTCCAAAATATATTATAGATGTGGCTGTTTATTCTTGTTCAGAGGATCAAGCACCTATACTGATTCCCAGAGACAAGTATAGAAGTTGTTTTTATTTTCCAGTTGTTGTGATAAAAATAGTTTGAAAAGTAGTTTAAGGTATAAATGATTTATCTGGGTTCAAATTTCTATGTTTCAGTCCATTGTCACAAGGAACATGGCAGTAAGATTTTGTAGAAGCTGGTCACATTGCAGAAAGAAATAAATGATTGTGCTGAGCTCGCTCCATTTAATACAGTCCAGGATTCCAGCCCAAGGAATGGTATCACCCGTAGTGGGTGGATCAATCAATTTCAAGGAGATATTCTTTCTTAAGTAATAAGTAAGAAAAGAGGTTTATATCCAAGGTGATTCAGATTTCATCATGATATTAATCCCACTCAATCCCACACCTTATCAATTTGATACCTAGACACATTACATTAAATCATAACCTCCCAACCATGACCTAAAAATCTTTCCATCTCATAATGTAAAATGAAAGTCAACTTCAAAAATCCATATATTCTTTATCAATTCCATCAGTTTAAAATTCCTATGCAGCTCCTAAAAGTCATGGGTTATTAAGCAAAAATCCCCATGTCACATATGGGATAGCTTCTTATAAGTTCTTCTTCAGAGACAAAACAATACAAGATCTTGCCATTCTAATTGGCTGCCTACTAGAACTAGATTTTTTTTTTAAAAAACAAACTATTGATGAAGACATCACACACTTCCATTGTTAGATATAATGAAATCAATCTGGACTTGAGTTGGAAGCTGCCTTTCTACTGGGTAGCTTTCAGGGTATCAGAAGGTGCTACACAGGATACTGATGAAGAAAAGCCACCTTCAGTTTTCCACAGCCTTGAATCCTATGAACCACACTACCAACCTGCCAGATAAGATGTGTCCATTTGTGCCATAGTGGCATATTGCTTTGAGGTAACCAATTTATCTTTCATGGGACTTGAGGCCTATTCCACATGAGGAAAATCATTTCTGGTACTATAGATCCAGTCAAAAACATATTATTGAAGAAGTCTTAGGCAGGGGTGAAGCTTATGATATTGTTTTGTTGTATTGAAATGGTGCTAAATATCTTCAATTATCTGTGGTTATACCTATAGGAAGATGCTACTCTCAGTCTTAATCAGAGATTCTTTCTTTTGTAATAAATGGTAATGGATGAGACTCGTGGATACTCAGGTGTTTAGAATAAGTGATAGTTGGGTGCTCAGCACTAACTAAACAGAGTTAATATTGTACTACCACCTCTCAGACTCAGGAAGTATCACAGGAAAGGAGCTCATAGTTTTGAAATTGCCTCAACCCAGTTTCTGAGTAAAAATTCTTATATCTCTAACAATAAACACAATATCACCTACTTATGAATATTCTACTTACTTCATAAATACAGCCTATCATGGAATAAAGGGATAACATTAATCATTTGATGCAATTGATTGTTTTTTTAAAGGCAAATCTTGTAAACAAATCTATATGACATTTCTTTGCAAATATCATATGGTAATGCTATTAAAATGTTGTACATTAGATTGTGGATGTAATTCAAGGATAGGATGCTTCTTTAGCATGAAGACGTTCCTGGGTTCAAGCTCCAGTACTGGAAAGAGTTTGAGAGGAGAGAGAGAGATTGTAGATGATCACAGAACTACCACTTTCATCACCCTCTGGAATGTTTGTAAATAAACAAATCATGGCAGGCAGACAATTAAGGAATTATTATAGACAAATATGATTACACATAAAGATATGATCTATGTATCAAAGAAATCTCTGCAAATGTTTGTACAGCTGTTGCTCAGGTGAATGTCTCCCTGTATCATATAAGCTATATATTCCATTTAACAAGCACTGTAGTTTGTATCTGCTCTCATTTCAGCATCCTTTAGTGATAAAAATGCACTTTTAGGCTAGAAAATGAATTTTCTCAACTTAATAAACTGTATGCATGTTAAGTAGAAAGCTTAAGGACCACATAGGGGTAAAAGACTGGATGCCTTCCAATCAAGTTTGGAAGTAAGAGAAGGTTGACTATTCTTGCCTCTTGTATAACATTTCACTTAATGTCTTAGCCAAGGAGATTAGGCAAGAAAAAGTAAAATGTAATGTAAAAATATATAAAAGTGATCTAAAAGGAATTGTCAAATACTGGAGGAGATAGGGTCCCAGATGGACAATACTTGTTGCCAAATGAAGACACCTGTTACAGAAATGGGTTACATCTAATCCAGTTATTGACCAAAGGAATGGTCTCCCTTTTATTGAGTGGGTCTTATGGCCAATCAGAGAGATGTTGTTCACGCCAAAGTATGTGGGACACTACTTTATCTTTGGGGTTAATTTTACTGAAGATATTCTCTGCTTTCACTATAACTTTTTTCTCCTATGCCAACAACTTGGAAGTTATATCTTTTCATGGTTTCCCAAAAATATATTTCATTCATATGGTTTTTTTATTGACATTTACTGGATAATCCAGTTTCTCTACTTTTTCTTCTATCCCTGATTCTGTTTTCAATGTCACATATGCTGTTAATGAGGCATTTTATTAATGTTTTAATTGGCTCATTGCATTTTTTTTTCATTACCAGCATTGTTTTAGTTTGGATTTTCATTAAAAATTTCAAGCCCTCATTTTCATGTCTTGGCATTGATTTTAGTCCTTTTCTTCTTTGAGTTATTAGACCACAGTTGTTACCATTCTTAGACCTCAGTTATAACCTGACAGTTGCTCACTTCACAAGTGTAGGGTGGCTCAGCAATCCCACTGTGAAGTTGAGAACCTAGATGATTTCCAGAAAGTTGCTGATCCTTAGTCTGTGATCGAATCCTGATAACACTGATTGTGATGTCAGTGACAGAATCAGGAGCAGCAGTAACAGGATGAATCAGTACCCAGCAGAATGGAAGTAGGCAAAGGTGAGTTATCGTCCTCCATCAGATCTCCTTCTGTCTGGATTGTTACCAAAAGGTACTGTCTACTAGCATGTCTTCCCCATCTATTAAGAATCTAGTTTAGCTTTTTCGCTCCGGGATGCGGCGGAGTTGGGCTTTGAGACAGTGCATTTCGGAGGCTCGGTTCCCCGGGAAGCGGTGGCTGGTGGCTGGCCTGGGGAACCATGGAATGCCTGGCACATGGCACACGGCATGGCGGTGCTGGGGCAAATAGCGCGGCGACTAGGAGTGGCGGAGAGCTGGGCTCGTGACTCTCGCTGCGCTGCTGACCTCGCCTTGGCCCTGTTTGGGGATGCCCAGCTGGTACTGCTCCGGCCACGGCGCCTCATGAATGTCAACGGGCGCAGCGTGGCCCAAGCTGCGGAGCTGTTTGGACTGACTGCGGAGGAGATCTATCTGGTGCATGATGAACTTGACAAGCCTCTGGGAAAGCTGGCTCTGAAGCTAGGGGGCAGCGCAAGGAAGTCTGCATTTGTTTCCAGCAACGCAGACTAGGAAACTGAGGCCCGGAGATGAAGAAACCAGAAAGCGACAAGACTAGAACTTTAGCCCAAGCCAATCTGACCTGGAAGTTAAGGCTTTTACCCATAATGCCTGTCCCTGCAATCAGCCCATTCAAGCTGGCTAAGCCCTTCTGCATTTGACACCCCTGCCCCTCTATCTCAGAACCTAACAGCTTGGCAGATACTATGCACCGAATAACTTTTTCCTGATACAGTTCCATCTGTTGTGTTAGGTCAAGGGACATTTGTACATTTTAAGAAAACCGTGTTTACTGGTTTCAGTGGGAGAATTAAAGTATTTGGAGAGTTAAAAAAAAAAAAGAATCTAGTTTAAAGCCAAGTGGTGTTGGCACATGCCTTTAATCTCAGCACTCCTGAGGCAGAGGCAGGTGGATCTCTGTGAGTTTAAGGAGAGCTTGATCTATAAAGTGAGTTCCAGGACAGGCAAGAATACACAAAGAAACTTGATCTAAAAAAAAAAAAAAAAGAATTTAGTTTAGTATGTATGATTAGAAAATTTTCATGCCAATGTATGTACACTACAAAAAGCAACATGCTATCTGCAAAACATTTGACTAATCATAGGAACACACACAAATACAGCTTCTTTTGTCTATCACAGAATTCCTATTTTACCACAGCACCAACAACTTGCTGTTTCTAATGCATATTTGAACTTGATGCTCTCTATTATTATTCAGAGAGAGAAAAAAAATTAGCAGATGCAGCAATTCCTACAAGAATCATTAATGCACCACCTCATGCCATCAACTTTCAACTCACGGCAGAAATCTTGACCTTCATCCCACTAAAAACAGGAACACGGCAAGGCTGTCCACTCTCGCCATACCTCTTCAATATAGTGCTTGAAGTTTTAGCAATAGCAATAAGACAACATAAAGGAATCAAGGGGATTCAAATTGGGAAGGAAGAGGTTAAACTTTCATTATTTGCAGATGATATGATAGTGTACATAAGCAACCCCAAAACCTCCACCAAAGAACTCCTAAAGCTGATAAACACCTTTAGTAATGTGGCAGGATACAAGATCAACTCCAAAAAATCAGTCGCCCTCCTATACACAAAGGATATGGAAGCAGAGAGGGAAATCAGAGAAGCATCACCTTTCACAATAGCCACAAATAGCATAAAATATCTTGGGGTAACTCTAACCAAGGAAGTGAAAGATCTATTTGACAAGAACTTTAAGGCATTGAAGAAAGAAATGGAAGAGGATACCAGAAAGTGGAAAGATCTCCCTTGCTCTTGGATTGGGAGGATCAACATAGTAAAAATGGCAATTCTACCAAAGGCAATTTATAGATTCAATGCAATCCCCATCAAGGTCCCATCAAAATTCTTCACAGATCTTGAGAGGACAGTAATCAACTTTATATGGAAAAATAAAACACCCAGGATAGCCAAAATAGTCTTATATAATAAAGGAACTTCTGGAGGCATTACCATCCCTGACTTCAAACTCTACTACAGAGCTACAGTATTGAAAACAGCTTGGTATTGGTATAAAAACAGAGAAGTCGACCAATGGAATCATATAGAAGACCCAGATTTTAACCCACAAACCTATGAACACCTCATTTTCGATAAAGGAGCTAAAAGTATACAATGGAAGAAAGAAAGCATCTTCAACAAATGGTGCTGGCACAACTGGATGTCAACATGTAGAAGAATGAAAATAGACCCATATCTATCACCATGCACAAAACTCAAGTCCAAATGGATCAAAGAAATCTTGACCTTCAATAGTGGAAGAGAAAATAAAATGGAAATGCAGTAAAGATCTCTGGATCACAGTACTCCTTTCCTACATATTGCAAGGGAACCAGAAGACAAAGATAGAGGACTTGACTTATATAGACTAGCTTCTGAGGTATCTTATGCATTTTCATATCACTCGCTTCTTGATCTGCCTAATACTGAATCTTCATCTTAGAAACAACACTGAAAATCTGGATGAAATTCTTCTGCTCTAGATATTTATTACATTGTTAATGTTGAGCCAATTTTAGTTATGCATATACTAGCCAGGAAAAAAGTGTTACACACTGTAATCCACAGGTGAAAAAAAGCAATGCCTATTTACATCAAACATATCCGTCAAATGTTATTCCTTTTAAAGTAGTATGGCATTATTCTACAGAGAATGGGAAGCATCTATGTAGTGGTGTATGTGATGTATTTGTAAGATGAGACACGTTTGGAATTTTCTTTCTTAGTACCAACTTTATGATGTCTTTGCATCAAAGCTTAGAACATACAACAGTGAAGACCACTGAAACTAGATGTAGTCTACCAGAATCTGGTAGTATTCATGAGGTACATAATAATAACTTCGTGGACTAGACAGTTCTTTACAAACAAAAACAACATATGACCTTCAATAAAGTGTAAGATACAGTATAAAAGGTTATGTCTAAGTAATGTTTCTAAGAAGTACTAATAGAAATAAATTCAATATCCTTTTGTAATAAAGGGAGAAAATTCACCCGAATATTTGCATCCTAAGGATTAATGAGGGAGAAGTTTACACAGCCACCCTCTGTCTCCTCATCCAGTAATACAAAGATCAGGTATATCATATAGCAAAACATAAAGGACAGTTATATCACTAAGGGAAGCAAAACATTGAAGGATTGTTCAAACACATCAGTATGATATATAGATATTTGATCTCATCAAAAATTATCTAGAATTTAAGGGTTAATAGTTAACCTTTATATATCACTGGAACCATCTAGAAAGTTTGATAACTCAGGCCCTAAAATTATGTTCCTTGTTAGCCTTTGTCATACCGTAATAACACCTCCGTCATGTAATCAGAAGGTGAAGCACCACTTTGTATTTTCATCTATCTGGCAAATCTTCAGAGCATTCTTTTGTAAAAATTGTTTACATTTAAAGTCAACAGGGGCCTGTGAAATGTTGCCATGGAAACCATGACAGTAGGGGGAAAGAGAAATTTGAGGATTTAGTGAATGTTTTTGATTTTTTTTCAAATACAATAGCTCCCTTAACAAAGTCAGCTCTGCCATATGGTGAACTATGTGTGGCAATTCTCTAAGCTTACAAATAGAATTCTGCAGCATGCACGACTGAGTGAGTGCATTCAAGGGAGGCCCAAATTTCGCTCCCACTCTGCATTCCCAAAGTGATTAAATACTGACACATTGGACCCTGCAGACGAAGAACACTCCCTTAATTTCTTTGCCAGTGGCTGCGGTAAGATACCAAAGCAACTTAAGGGAGAATGTGCTTATATTGGAACACAACTTTAGAGAGACAGAGTTGAGAAAACGTGGTAGTAAGGGAAGGCAAGGTGGCAGGAGCCAGAGGCTGGCTGTTATAATACATCCATACTCAGTATGGAGGGGGAACCAGAAATGGGACGAGGCTATACAACCTCAAGGCCACCCCAGTGGCCAATTTCCTCAGAAAAGATTTCACAAGCTAAAGGTTCTACGATCTTCCCAAACAGAGGTCAACATGGAAGATCAAGTGTGCAAACACGTGAGCCTATGAATAATATCTCACATGTGTGCCATGATTCTTGTCATAGGATAGAAGTTGGCCAAAATCATCCAGTTCAAAAAAGAAAGAAAGAAAGAAAGAAAGAAAGAAAGAAAGAAAGAAAGAAAGAAAACAGAGTATCCATTGGATTCAAAAACCAGACTTCTTTTATATTTTTATTGTTTTTTTTTTGTGGATTTCACATCACGCACCCCAATCTCACTCATCTCTCTGCCCTTCAAATCTTCCGTCTGCACTTGTACCTCCCCTCCCCCAAGATAAACCAAAATTTAAAAGAAAAGAAAAATCTTGTCATGGAAGCTGTAGTGTGACACACTTTACATGTTTAGTCCATGCACCTTACTTGCAAGCACTCATTGCAATGAGTCATTGGTCTGGTTCAAGGCCTCTGGCTTCTGCTACACTAATGAAATTGGGTCTGTACTGGGACACTTCATGGATATCCTGTGATAGTGACAGTACTGTGTCATGGAGATTCTTCAATTTTGGGTCTGCAAGACAGGCTGCTTCAGCAGATCATAGGTAAGGCATATGTTGAGACAGCACAACTCATAACCCTGGTTTTGGTCCTGGGTGGCTGTTGGGTTTGTCAACCCAGCAGCTCTCCCTCATCCTCAACACCAGCGTGAGCTCTCCAGCTCCACTCTGGATAGCTCCCCCTATGCAGTAATCAGGAGGTGGGCCAGTTCTCCTGTTGTCGTGACCTCAAGACCAGCTCATCTACACCTACACCACCAGGGTCATTTCTACTAAGTTACTCAGGCAACGTGTAGGGGCCATTCTGCTGAGTACGGCAGCTGGTGAAAGACAGGACCAACTCTTCTGCTCTTGTGCTCTCAGGGACAGCTCTACCACCTGCCACAGACAGTGAGGGGGTCATCTCTCTCTCTCAGCCACACCACTTTATGGTAGACGACAGGCAGGGTCAGATCACTCACACACGCACTCTCTGGCCTGCTCACCCCAGTTAACTGGGCCATCTCTATTTTGACATCCAGGTCAAGTACAGGACTCTTGACGTCCTGCTGTCTCCTCCCAGTCTGGCAGTCTCTGGAGTGTTGCTGCTGCTGAGGGGCAGGACCAGCTCTCTCACCTGACACAGGTGGCAAAGGGGAGGGGGCATCTTTCCCTCATCCTTGCCACCACATGGCAGAGGAGGGGTACGGGGCCAGCTCTTCCACTTTCATAACCTCAGGGCAGGTTTACTCTCACCCCCACCAACAGGGTCAGAACTACTATGCTGGCTAAGAGACATGAAGGGCCTGTTCTCTCGAGGGCTACAGTCAGTGAGCTGCAGGGTCAGCTCCTCCTCTCTCATGACCCAGGGGACCACTTTTGTATCTGCTGCAGGTAGCCAGAGCATGATAGATAAGACCCTTGGGGCCCTGAGGTGCAGGGCATGCTCTCCCAAGTGCTGCAGCAGGTGAGATACTGGGCCTGCTCATGGGTAATCATGATCTCAGGACCAGTTCTCATACCTTTCACAGGAGGTGAGGGGGGAGATAGGGCAACTCCCCTAAACCCCATTCATACACCATAACCATATGGCAGATGAGGGGCAAGGGGCAAGGAAGAGCTGACACAGGTGTTAAGGGATGACTGGGGGGCATCTTTCCCTTGCCCATCACATGGCACATGAAGAGGGCATGGCCAGTTTTCACACTCTCATGCCTCCGAGACCAGTTTACTCTTGCCAACTAGGCCAGCTCTGTCATGTTGCTCAGGCAAGGTGAAAGACATGTTCCCTTGAGTGCTGTAGTGGGTGATGGCCAGGGTCAACTCTGCAGCCCTATTCTGTAGGCCTTCAATAGTAGGAAGAGCTATGGACATCAACACAGACATGTTTGCAGAAGAGGCAGGGACATAGACACGGGCCTCAGCAGCAGTCCAGGCCTGGACATTGCCAAGACCACTGATAACAAGTAAGCCACCCACCTCGGCCCACTCCTGACCACCTTCACCTCGTTGGATCTGCCTTTTCCCACCAGTATGAACCATTCTGTCTCTCATACCCAACCATACATTTGCTCACTGTAACAGAGCCTGACCATCTGGTATCCCGGCCACTATGGAGAGCCCAGGTTGACATTTAGATCTTTGTCTCTTGCTCAGTCTTAGTGTCACTGGGCAGGCTCCTGTTGTCTCCTCCCAGTCTGGCAGACATCTTTTATTTTGATTAAAATATAATTTCTCCCTTGCCTTTCTTCCCTCTAACCTCTCCCGTGTCCCCTCCTTCTAACCTCTCCCATGTCCCCTTAATATCTCTTAAGTTCATGACCCCTTTTATTTGAATATATCTATATGTATAAAACCTGTTGCATCCATTTAATGTTGCTTGTGACTGACCAATTGAAATTGGATAGGGAAATTCTCAATAAGGAAATTCCTCCTGGGGGAAGACTAAGTCTCCCTCTCTCAGCAGTCTTTAGCTGTCAGAAGTCCTTTGTCCAGAGGTGGGGGCCCAAGAGATTTCCCCCTTCCACATTAGGTTGCCTCTTGCTGTTGCCATTGTTCAGGTGTTATTTAGGACATCATATCTTCTGAGATTAGAGGGGTAGCTCCCTTATCATTTCTAGGAGACACAGTCTCATGCAGACTTCCTGGTCCTCTGCTTCTTACCAACTTTCAGAATCCGTTTCCTCTATGTTCCTGACCCTTAGATGTAAGGATGCTATAGGTACAACCATTGGAGCTGGGCATCCATGATCACTTCTCTGCATTTAGACTACTTGTGTTTTTCTGTAATACTCCCCACCTACTGCAAAGAGAAGCATCTTTGATGAAAAGAGAGAACTGAACTTGCCTGTGGGTATAAAGATGAGAATGTAGAATGAACTTGGAAATTATCATGATCTAGTAAATTTGGCAGTGGTAGAATCTCCTCTAAAATACATTACCTCAGTAACTGCTGATAGTTGGCTAAGTTTCTAATATTGATACTTGAGCAAGATTTTTTTTTCCCAGTTAGTTACCATCCAGATATTAGTGCTACTACTGCACCTATAGGAATATCTTGTGCTCGTCATTGTTGCAGTTCATAAATGTCACAGTTTAGGGGGACTACTGCTTGTGCTTTTCCTCCAGCAATTTACATAGTGCCTTCTAGTACTGGGAAAGTTAGTCCTTAAGGAGGAAGCTTTTGTGTCAGCTCCAGCTTGAATCTTTCAAATTCTGTGTCCAAAGTCTATCTTGTTATCAGCAATAGAGACATACCTTCAACCTCCAGGACACAACCATGGGCAATAGCTATAGCCTGCACTGTTCTGAGGATCGCTATGACTCTCTTGACCAGTAACTTGGAAAGAGGTTGGTCTTTCCTCATGCCTCATGCTGGATTTTCGTTCATTGCTGATCTTCTATCTGGGACTATAGATTATATCTAGGTTTTGTTACTCTTCTTTCCAGCACCAAAATGCTATATTGTTGCTATTGTTTTTACAATATAATAATTTCATGATTTCTTAAATCGAAA
Source organism: Microtus ochrogaster (assembly GCF_000317375.1). Taxonomy (NCBI): domain Eukaryota; kingdom Metazoa; phylum Chordata; class Mammalia; order Rodentia; family Cricetidae; genus Microtus; species Microtus ochrogaster. Next base: position 19,276,186 of record NC_022031.1, on the reverse strand, counting down.
CCATAGGCCAGATTTTGCTGCAACTTACATCATCACAAAAATAGAATTTGCACAGCAGAGAATTTATCTGTGACTTTCTCATGCATCTGTAAATTCACTGACACACTCACCTCTACTTTAGGCTGCAGATTTATTGGTTGAGGCAGCCAGGTTTCTTGCATCTAACACTGGGGCCTAAGGAGGAGGGATAGAATCTATTTTATCTGGTCATCCTACGGCATTAGCCACAATACAAAGGGGTAAACATGACCACCAAACAAATGCATTTGAAGCCTCAATTTGTATCACATTTTTTAGTATCTTTTTAACCACAATGATACAAAAATGAGCTATATTATCCACAATGAGGTAAAGAAAAAGAATGGATATTTATAGCACAATCAGCCATTTTTCTCTATTGTCTACCTTCCAACATACAAAATTTATCCACACCATTCCATATTTGAAACCATATCATCAGAAACAAAAATGTATGATTTCATCTATGAACTAAAAACACAAGTTCTTTGACCTATACACCCTTGACTGTAGTTGTGTTACTTGGATAGATAATCCGCAGTAAATATTCCTACCATTAAAAGGGGGAAATAGAAAACACCTATCAGCCTCTGGTCCATAGTAATTTTATAACCCAGCAGAACAAATGTCACCAGCTCTTAAATCATTGCTTACTAGCCATTTCTGCACCAAAAATATCAGTATTCTCGGTGTAATGTAAAGGAATGCACATACAAAACAAAATTATCTCACCAAAGTAATTCCATTTGGGGGACAAATGGGGCTAGCAACACCCCTGAGCTAACATAGCTCCTGTCTTATATTCCTGGGGTAGGTGGTGATTGTCCCATTCCTCTGTTGATAGCTCAGCTTCTCAGTCTGACAGAGTTGGCTAGTCTGTGCAAAAGAGAAGAGAAAGATACAAGAAATATGAGTCCTTACTAGGCTAGCTACCTTTGACTAAAATAAAAAAAAAATCACGACTCGCAGATTAGCCATAATAATATGTAGCTTTCACTGAAGCCAGTTGTAAGGAGACTAACACCAAATTATAGCTCTACACTCTTACACTAGAGGAGGGTGAGCCTTCCTAAACAATGATATTTCACTGGGACCTTGTTCTACATAATCATTTCAGTTCAAACAAGGCAGTTGCCTTTGTGCCCCGAGAAAGCAGAGTATACAAACAATAGAATCATGGCCATAGTCTGTGATAAGTTTCTCTACTCATTGCTTGCACAAATCTTCATTAGCTCTCTTGGAGGTCCCTCTCTCCGACACTATCATCATATTTTAGTAAAGGCACCTGATTTAAAGCTTTTCTCAGTGTTTTAGTGTGTGTGTGTGTGTGTGTGTGTGTGTGTGTGTGTGTGTGTGTGTGTTTAATTCTTGACAATATAATGCTGAGGATCAGAAGGTTTTTATATATCTACAACAGATTTTGTGCCTTTCAGTCTAGGCTGGTGGTTCTTTTGCCAATATGTCTTTCAGAAACTTGTTTTGTTTTCAGTGTGCCTAATTATAATTCAGCACGAACTGCCAAGAGCCACAAGCACAATCTTCAAGGCATGCTTCCATCTAGAAGAACTATGGGTACTTGTAAAACATTAGGCTTCTGTGCTACCCTTCCTTGAACTTTTCTAAAATTGTGGCATTTTTTTTTCCTCTGAGTTGAAGCATTTTCTCCTAGAAAGGAGAGGCTGAGAAGACAGAGGAATCTAACAAAATGTACAAGGGTCAGTGTACTGCTTTCCTAGTTGATAAGACAAAATATCAATAAAAAAAAGAGGCCTTTTAAAAGAAAAGAGGTAGAATTTTTTTTTTAACTTACTTGCTTTTATCCCATTGTGAAGTGGTGGATCCTACCACTAGGTGGGGTAGTGACAGTTGCAGGAATTGCAGTCAGGTGGCAGAGGGAGATGGATATTAGTGTTTAGTTTACTTTCTCATTGTTTTTTCTTTTTTCTTTTCAGTCCAGGACTCAAAATTTCATTTTTAGGATGAGTCTTCCTACCTCATTAGCCTGATCAAGATGATCCTTTTTAGGACAAGAGCTTTGTCCCTTTGGCGATTGTAAATCCCATCAAGGTGAAAATCAACATTAACTGTCACATACAGAAAGTTCATGGAGCTGAGGAAGCATGCAAGACCCTTCCTTGAGACTATGCAAGTAGTAAACAGTTTCTAGAGAAAGGGAGAATTTTGGTTGGGGTTGTCTGAAAGTTGTATAGGTAACCATGGTTACACAGATGATATGAGTCATTCATTACTAATGCGTGAGTGGGTTTCTGGGATGCTGCAGCTGCCTTTTAAGTTCTTACCCATGCTCCTGTAAGTGATCCTAATAAATTCATTGACTCGCAAAGCCCTATCTGGGTGGAATCATTTCTTTGAAATACAGTTTGCACCTTATCTGGGCTCAATATATTTATTTGTTCATGTCTCCCCAGGAAGATTAATGCAATACAATTGATTCCTGCACAGGGACCAACAAATCCAGAGATGACCTGGGGGAAAGCTGGTGCCTCAGCCCTGCTCTGACTGGTCCATCTGAGGGTGATGCCTCTGCAGAGACAATCTCAATATGGCTATCTTTTCTTGTATGAGATAGGATGGCGTGCCTCCCTGAAGTAGGGACAGCTGTGTGCTTTCTGTAATACATGAGACTTCATGCAACCGAGACTGATTTGTCTAACAATGGCACATCTTGAGGGGTAATCCTAGTGTGCCCACCTTCCTCTACAAGGTAGAGGGGTATCATGCCTCTTCGGTGGATAATGCCTGCCTGTGAAGAGGAGCATGGTCCCAAAATGGCTGACAGACCAAAGAGCATGCTGCGCTTTCAGAAAAGATTACATATGGGAACAGATCATAAACAGATTGTGTCAGCAGCTGTGTGGCTTTGCTGTGGGCAATAAAAGACATGGAACTAAGGCTCAGCTATCTGACCAGAAAGAACTTGATGACATGAAGGAGGAATCCCAAAGCAAATAATGTGTGTGGATGTTAGACATTGCATTTTTTTTCTTTTTTTTGTTTTTTTTTTTAAATTTATTTATTTATTAAGGATTTCTGCCTCCTCCCCGCCACCGCCTCCCATTTCCCTCCCCCTCCCCCGATCAAGTCCCGCTCCCTCATCAGCTTGAAGAGCAATCAGGGTTCCCTGACCTGTGGGAAGTCCAAGGACCGCCCACCTCCATCCAGGTTTAGTAAGTTGAGCATCCAAACTGCCTAGGCTCCCCCAAAGCCAATATGTGGCAGTAGGATCAAAAACCCATTGCCATTGTTCTTGAGTTCTCAGTAGTCCTCATTGTCCGCTATGTTCAGCAAGTCTGGTTTTATCCCATGCTTTTTCAGACCCAGGCCAGCTGGTCTTGGTGAATTCCCGAAAGAACATCCCATTGTCTCAGTGTGTGGGTGTACCCCTCGCGGTCCTGAGTTCCTTGCTCGTGCTCCCCCTCCTTCTGCTCCTGATTTGGACCTTGAGATTTCTGTCCAGTGCTCCAATGTGGGTCTCTGTCTCCTTTCATCGCCTGATGAAGGTTAATATTCAGGAGGATGCCTATATGTTTGTCTTTGGATTCACCTTCTAATTTAGCTTCTCTAGGATCGTGAATTATAAGCTCACTGTCCTTTATTTATGGCTAGAAACCAAATATGAGTGAGTACATCCCATGTTCCTCTTTTTGGGTCTGGCTTACCTCACTCAGGATAGTGTTTTCTATTTCCATCCATTTGTACGCAAACTTCAAGAATTCCTTGGTTTTTATTGCTGAGTAATACTCTAATATGTATATATTCCATACTTTCTTCATCCATTCTTCCATTGAAGGGCATCTAGGTTGTTTCCAGGTTCTGGCTATTACAAACAATGCTGCTATGAACATAGTTGAGCATATACTTTTGTTGTATGAAAGGGACTCTCTTGGGTATATTCCCAAGAGCCGTATTGCTAGGTCCAGGGGTAGGTTGATCCCGAATTTCCTGAGGAACCGCCACACTGCTTTCCAAAGTGGTTGCACGAGTTTGCATTCCCGCAACCAAAGTGGGAAAAAAAAAAGTGGGAGGAGGAGAGAGAGATGTTAGTCAGCTGTTTCTCACACCTCTGTGTGTATACGGGAAAGATGTGCAAGTTAGGGCTACACTCAAGATCCTTCCTGGGATCTAAAGCCTTGGAACCAGTGAGAAGATTTAGAGGTGAGGAAAAAGAGAATGATGCAGAAGTGAGAGAAGATATCCCTCGGGTCAGAAGAAGAGAAAAGATGTGATTCGGCGTGTGTATGGGACCTTTACTAATAGCTCAGAACAGAAAACTTTAAAAGCAAGAGCTGTTTTAATTGTGAAATACTCTCTTAAATAATATGAAAATTTAAAAATAGAGAAAGACGTTTAAGCAAGTAATAAAACACCTCTCACAGGTTGACTCATGGAGCTATGGAACATGGGGTCACACTGGGTCCGTATGTGAGGTATGGAAGTAGAGAGACTGGACAATATAACTTTCCATGTTCTTAAGACAAAGGCTGAATAACCTCAGACAACTTGAGGGAAATCAGTGCCTGGTGGAGTGTCTAATAAAAGCCTTATGGACGTGTGGTTATTATGGCTGAGAGCCTCATAAACATAAGAGATTGGAAGATAAGAGAGGAAGGATGGGCATTACCAAGAGAGCTGGATTGAGAGAAGCATTGTTTCATTCCCAATTTCCCAGGTCGTGTTCATAGGCAATTAAGAAACTAACCCTGAGAACAGTGTACTGTTTTGTAAGTCTCCAAGAGACTTGTTAGAATATGGCATTTAGGCAAGGTTCGGTCCTATCTCAGTCATTTAGAACAGCATTTAAATCATGTTTCTACAGGGCTTAATCAATCAAAAGAGATAGGAGAAAGGCAAACAGACAAAAAAAATGTCTTTCTGTTTTTCTCAAGGTCAAACACAATATCATTAGTATTGATTCAAAGTTCCTGGTGAAAAGAAATTGAGAGAAAAGCAAATGCTGTGCTTGTCCATTGAAGCCTGCTGGGCGGTGCACCAATGAGGTGAAAGAGTAGTAAAAAGTATTATAATACAGGTGAAAACAGTTCAACAAGGAGTGACTAATTACCACCCTCCACCCATTCTGTGTTCATTTCTTCCCTACAAGAAACTATCATTTGGATAGTATCTTGCTTCCCTGGCTCACGGTTCTTCCAGGTGTCACCATGTCACCTTCCAAGAGCCTGTGAGAATTAGGGAGTTGGGCTGAGCAGTAAGGGCCAGTCTCACCATGCCCACCAGGGACATAGAGATGTGGAGTGGCCCTGTGGCAATGGCTCAAGATGAAGGGATTGTGGATTGTGGAGTACTATGTGAGGTAATGGCCCACATCTATATCACCACCAAACATGATCTTTTGATGAAGCAATTCAATTGGCACCTCCTTGGAGTGGGTAGTAGGCAGCCTTTGGAGGTCTGCCCCACCCTTTGTGTGGAATTCTGAGTATATTGCTAATCCTTGACTGTCTTTAAAAAAAGCCAGCAGTTACGAGTAAACAAACGAACTCTGGGTAGATGGGGAACGTCATTTGCAGAAGGTAGCTTATTAAATAAAGCCCTATTACCTAGTGGATTATCTTCCTATACTTGTTAACCAGGGTGGTTCTTGAAGCCTCATAAATCATAAAGGCTGATTGTTATTGACAGCATGCTAGAACTGAATGGTAAGTCTATTTTGGTGAAGACATCATACAGCTTGGCTACAGGGTGTGGGGGAATCAGGTTTGGACTGAACTGGAAGAAGTTCAGGCAAGATAAAAGCTGGTGGGGAAGAATTTCCGCCAATAGTTCTGATCAGTTATGAGTTCTATGTACTGCGTACACGACCAACATACTGGATAGTGGTATGACGGCTCAAGATACAACTAATTCTTTTCTGATTGGACTGAAGGTGTACGTGACAGGGAGGAACACACATCAGGTACTAGAAGCAATGACCTGTCAAACAGCATCTGTAATAGGGTGTGAGGATTAAAGGTAAAACAGACAAGGCAAAGAGCAGCCTAGAGTTTATGAGTTTATTAGGCTCTGTGCTTATATACAGCTCAGAAATAGGCAACATTGTTACAGACGTTTTTATCTGAGGATACCTAGGGTTCAGCGAATAGTCAAATCACTTCCCTGTTTTTAAAGAGGTTGGCAAAACACATCCTGTTTGTAGTATTCCAGCAAAGAGGGTAGCAAAACAAGTATGTACTTTTGACCAGTCAGACCAAGATGGAGTCACTAAGGCCCCTACAAAGAACTTAGGCTTAAGAGAATAGATACCCAGCTCACAGCTGTGGTTTCTCTAAATGGATATGACGTCGTCTTCAAGTGCCCTTCTAAACTTATGGGTTTAGTAACTTCTATGTTACTGCTGCTATAGCTTCAGCCATTGAGGGAAATCCCATTTGGTAGTGGGCAGTAGTTACTGTGGGCCCTCAAAACCAGGCAGTCTGCTGAAAGTAAGTGTCCATTGTGATGACCTCTACCTAAAGTTCAGCTGTAGGTGGAAGAAAGGAACGAAATTACATCACCCCTTTCAAAACTGAAGAATATTGCAGGAGAAGGGTGGGAATAACATCAGAGATAGAGGAAAAGATGGGGTCCTCTGTAGAGATTGCTTCCAAATTGAAAGAGTGGCCTCTAGAAGAAGGACGGAGGCTCCTATAACTCAGAATGTAAAGACAGTTCCAAGATGCAGGGAGCTTACAGCATGTGTAAGTCTCACAAAACTCAGAAACTTCTGAGAGTTGAGGTTGTTCCCTGAGGAATATAAACAGCAAACATGTCCTAGCGGGGGAAGAGACATTGCCTATAACTTGGGCAGGTAGCTCCTACGAAGAAGTCTCAATGAGCTGGGTTGACTTTTCTGAGCAGTGTCTTAGCATTATCTTCTAAAAGTAGCCCCTCACCCACGTTCCTGTAAGTAACCCCAGTAAACTCATTAGTTCACAAGATGTCTTAGATGTGGTTTCTATTGCGGTGATGCTAATACCATGCCCCAGAACAAACTGTGGAGGAAAGGGTTTATTTAGTTTGCATTTCCACATGATGTTCATTTATTGGAGGAAGCCAGGACAGGAACTCATGTAGGGCAGGAACCTGGAGGCAGGAGCTGATTTAGAGGCCATGGAGGGGTGCTGCTTACTGGCTTGTTCCTCATGGCTTGCTCAGATTGATTTCTTATAGGACCTAGGCCCACCAGCCCAGGGACACCCCCCACCCCCCAAAAGGACTGGGCTCTCCCACATCAATCACTAATAAAAAAATGCCCTGCAGGCTTCGTTATAGCCAGCTATTATGAAGACATTTTCCCAAATGAGGCTCCCTCCTCTCTGATAACTATAGTTTGTGTCAAATTTACATAAAATTAGCCAGCTTACTAACCTAGACTTGTGTGTAATAATTGCCTTGGTCTTTTGTCAGCGCCAAGTCTGGATTAAACAAACTTAATATCTCCTGAGGTATCACAATACCCTTGTAAGAATCTCATTAAGCTTTAGTCTGTTGATGCATCTATAAATGATAACAAAGATATTGCTGACTTAGTCTTTCTGGTATAACTGATGGGTACTGTTATGCCTGGGTTGTGAGACCTTCAAGGAGACCATCATGGAGTCGACTTTCCGATGTAATCTCACGAGGTTTCTCTATTGTTTTACAAATTGGCGAGTAGGGGCTTCATCCTACATGAGGGAGAAAGGCCCCTAGCTCACCTTGCAAGGGGTCTTTAAAGAGAAAAACCGCAGAGAGTTACATGCCTTAGCATTACAGGACTGGGTAGCAAGTTATACTGATGTTGCAGTTGGCTCTAAGTCAAGAGAGGGTTTTTGTAACTTTCCACAAAAACATCTGATAACTAAAACTTGTTTGTCTTGCTTCTGATTGGCTGTCTTCAGGTATCTAGGCAGCCAGGCAGATTTTTGGGGCTGTTTTGGCTTCTCTTGCAATTTTCAGGTACATGGGGTGGAGGAGCCTGGGGTGGGTTGCCTGCTAGGTTATAGTTTTACAATAATGGGGTTTAAATGGGGCCTGGGTTTAAAATTTCTTTAGTCTTGTCTGTTCAATACATCTTTATTTTTGTTTACAAAAAAAATAGTTTACTTTCCAAACCAATCTCTCAGTATTATTAAATCTTATTTGCAAGAGAGCCAGGTTTTGATGAGCTCATGTTTTTCTGTATTACTTTATCTTCCTTAATTACTACATGTCTACATATCTACCCATACTTTTGAGGTCTGTTTTTAAGCACCAAATAATCTAAGTTTATTAAGTGCATTTTCTGTCTTCTAAGTTACAACAGTCAAGAGTTGTATCAACTACTTTGCTGTTTATAATATGGTTATATTATTTTAGTTGCCACACGTAACTTTCCCTATTACTCACTGTCTGGTCCTGGAGTCAAAACCAAGTATTTGTGGGTTTGGTATATAAGCATCTCATCCACCATTAATTTACCGATTAATTTTTGTTATGACATCGGCACATTACAAAGCATGCCCAAATCAGCCATTATTTTCATTCCTTCTCATTTTTTTATACATTCCACACTGAGTATGGCTCATGATATATTTGGCTGTAGTGATTCTATGTCAGGTTATAACTTTGTTTCATTTAGCTCCACACAGCAGCAGACATGTAAGGGATGAGGTTGGTGAGAGGCAGCAGTGCTCTGTGGTTTCTCTGTATGCTTGCATGTCTTGTGGGCAGAGGTGCTGAGCTGCTTGGTTCCAGATTTTCTTTTGAAACTGACAGAGCAAAGATCGTTGGCAAACAAAAGCAGTTCTTTCTCTCAAATAAAAGGCAGACATGTTGACTGCCCATCACTAAAAATTCTTTGGGGTTCATTATCTTGGGGTTTCTCTCCTGTAATTTAATTCATGATGAGTATAGATACGTGTGTGTGTGTGCGTGCATGCGCGCTAGCGCGCACCTGTGCGTATTTACTGCAAAGGTGTGGACCTATGGTGGCATGCATGCTGAAGTCAGAGGAAAACCTGGGATATCACTCCTTGCATTCCACCTTTATTGAAACGCCGATCTTATTTTGTTGTTGCTGTTTATTGCTGCATATTCCAGGCCAGCTGGCTGGTAAACCTCTGGAGATCGCCAGCCTTCCACCTTGCCGTCGAAGAACTGGGCTTACAGACATATACTACTGTACTGAGATTTACATGATTCTGGGGTGGGGGGGTTCAACTCAGCTCCTCCCAATTTCATGGCAGCACTATGTCCCCTGCTGTTGTTTTTGAGACAGTCTCACTATGCATCACAGGTTGACCTGAAATTCACGACTCTCCTGCCTCAAGCAGCTGAGGACTGGTACTAAAGTTTTGTACTGCTGCCACACTCATTTCCCAAGTTTTCTTAGGGGTGACAGTCATGCAAATAAAGGAAGTGCTTTCAATGGGGTAGGGGAGCAACAATGAACCCTCTGTGGACAGGTCTCCAAAATCAATCCACAGAGCTAGTAAATGTCATTCCTGCTAACACTCCACTGTTGGGAACAGGGATCACTAAGACAACCCATGAAGGATGTGTTTAATTAAGCTTGGGGCGTATGCAGAGATGTCAGGACTGTTAACGTTAATAGCTTTTGTACCAAATGAAGACCATTTCCTTGCACCCATTTAATTATAAGGGACTCATGGGACACTAAAAGCAAACTCATCCCTTGTCGCAAGCAGTTTTGTAGAAGGCAATAGACAGGGAGATCAAATTTTGTTTTAGAATGTAAAATAAGAAAAGTTCCCAGCTGAACAAGTGAGGTTAGATTCTGAATGTTCCAATCACTAAAAAGTACAAGGAACATTTAAATCAAAATAGATTCTGTTTCAAATGTACAGTTAAAAATCAATATTTGTGAGTCAGCACCTTGGCTCAGGTAGGGCATTCTACTCCCTGATCACACAGTCTCTATATAAAACATTGAGATCCAGCAATATAGCTCAGCAGTTATAGGCACGTGCCACAAAAGTTGACAATCTGAGTTTGAGTCCATGTGGTAGAGAAAGGACCAACTCCCTGGTGTTGTCATCTGACCTCCACATTTATCCATGGCACTGGTCTGCTTCTCTCTCTAAAAATAAATAAATGCAAATAAAATATTTTTAAAACTTCAACCTTAGTTATGGAAACTGGGAGACAGATAAATCTAAGCTTGCTCTTGGGGACTCATGTAATAAAAGGACAAAAGAGACTAACAATTTGTCCTCTGACACACACACACACACACACACACACACACACACACACAAATAAATGAAAGGTAAAAATACTGCAAACAAACAAAACATCTAATTAAATTAACTTTTACTCTATTTGCAGGTAAATAGATGGATCTAGAAAAACATCATATTGAGTGAGGTAATTCAGACCCAGAAAGACAAATATCATATGTACTCACTCATAAGTGGCTTTTAGACATAAAGCAAAGAAAACTAGCCTACAATTCACAATCCCAGAGAACCTAGACAATGATGAGGACCCAAAGATATATATGGATCTAATCTACATGGGAAGTAGAAAAAGACAAGATCTCCAGAGTAAATTGGGAGCATGGGAGAGGGCTGAAGGGGAGGGGAATGGAAGGGAGGGGAGCAGAGAAAAATGTTTAACTCAATAAAATCAATTAAAAAAATTACCTTTTACCCAGTTTAATATATCTTAATTTGAGTACAGCTACTATCATTTTCTTAATACTTGCCTTATTTTTTATTTTATTGAAAGCTTATTAGTGTAAGAAAAAAATACTATTCTTAGTCCTATAAATGCCAGTGTATGTCTAAAATCTGCCAAATTATTATTAACTTGTTAATTAACATTACACTTAGTATTAGTGTCATCCTTAACTGTGACTGTCACAGAGCAGTAGCTGCTATGATTTCTAAGGTTACCTTTCCTCAAATAAAGTGAAGTCGTTTGGTTTTATACTCCTATTTACAAGTGTAGTGGATGGAGTTAGCATAAAGTTCAATGGTAGCATGCTACCCAAGTTTGGGCAGTGGGAACAAATGGGCTCTCTTGATAAGAGTGGGATCATACAGTGGAAGACAGAATGGGGGAAAGGAAGAGTTAACGCATTCTTTGGATCCAAGGTGGAAATTTAGACTTTATTTTATAAAACATTTTTAAAGAAAAAAATAAAGTAGATCATTTAGATTTTAGAAACACCTTGGGCAGAAAAATCTTGAAGGAAGTCAAGCACAGAGGCCACACAGCCTAGAGATGAAGGAAAATCATGGAACTCTCAAGAAACGTAAAGCAAGCAAAGAACACTCAACGATAGTGAAACATTTGCAGTGTTGTGTTGTTGAAATAGGGGCGGCGGGGCCCCAGCACCCCAGCCGCACCCCGGCCGCCTCCGGCTAGCTTATGCCCCGAAATAATTACAC
>NC_022031.1:19231636-19262055 GCF_000317375.1 Microtus ochrogaster | reverse complement strand
GCCCGCAAGAGTAGAGCATCGTGTCTCTCTTGAGAGGAGAGCTGTGGAGTCTGACCTCACTTCCTCTTCCGCCCAGCATTCTGCTCCGTTCACTCCTCCCCCTACGTTCTAACCTATCAGGGCAAGCAGCTTCTTTATTTAATTAACCAATGGCCTTCCTCCATCATTGTGTAGCTATTTCTTTCTAGATAAAACCTTCCATTATGAGGAAAATCTCTGTAATGTTCAGGATGTTCTAATGGGAATTGTAACATTCCCTCCTGTAGGAAAGCTCATTAAAACACAAGAAGCAAGCAACTAAAAAGCTTCAGGAAGCCTTCGAACCTAAGAAGATAGTCTAGTCTTTCCCCTCCCCAAATATAAATTAAAAATTGCTTAAATATACTCTCAGATCTACTAAGCTGCCTGGAAGAGACATGTGGAATGATACAAAAGACATACAGTGTGCTCCAGGGATCCAGTTTTTCTAAGTCATCATCCATGCTATGATGGGGTCTTGGTGACGCAGCTGTCTGTGAGTCATTTCCTCACTCACACTCATGTCAATACCTCTGACAAAACTCACTGGTCTGCCAAGCTGGACTTTGGTGTTATCCTTTCTTTGGATCTGTATTCAGTTTCCTATTTAAGGTAAATAGGCATCTGTTAACATCACCCTAGAAATAGTGTCACAGAGCAAGTTACCCTTTTAATTTTAAGATGTGGGTATATATACATATACCTCATATACATATAAGTACACACACATGCGTGCATGCATACACATGTATATAGATCCTACAATGTGGTCTTTTCAAAAGTATCTATTCTTACCTCTTTCCCAGAGGTTAGCTTCATCTAAATTTAGTATTTACCCACATTCCATATTTTTTTCTCTCACTTCTCTTGTCTACTGCCATCAGTGTGCTCAATGAGTCTCTTGCTATATGAAACAGTTAATTGTCTGTATTGTAAAGGAAACTTCATTCTTGTCTCTTCCTTATCTGTTCAATGGCCGGTCACACTATGTCTACAGGAATTCTTCACTCCATGTGGTGTAACATCATGTAGATTTGGACATTTATTTTATGGAAATTTGTTGAAAAACAGTTATATCTCAACTGTCTTCTAGTAACTCAAAATGCAACATCAACATTAGCTTGTCTAGAGTTAAAGAGATGAGTTTTCCTTTCCATGTTAATGAATAATAAGGAAGACAAGGCAAGGTATCATCAGTCAACAAAGTATGTTTTTATTGAAAGCAGAAATACAGTCACAAACAGAGATGAGAAGGGAGGGGCAACAAAGCACATAAAAAGACCGACTCCCTTAGTGGGGATGGAATTCAAAGGTGGTATGAGAGTTTGTGTGGCAGAGATAAAAATTTTATGTGCTTGTATGTAGGATGAGTTTCTGCTTTACTTCAGAAGTGACTAGTTTGGTAGCCATCATGGAGCTATCATGGAAGTAGGGGGAGTGTTGGATAACCCAGACAGAAGTCCACTTCCACTTGTGGATTACTTGAAAATCTCATACAACAGTTCTCCCTGCCCCCAGCAGGAAAAGTCCACCAAGTATTTGTCATGTAAGAGAGATGAAGCAGGAAGTCAGAAATTTTACATGTTTAAGTGAAAAATATATTAAATAGATATAGAACCTTTTTTCCCGGTCTGTTTACATACTGGAGAACTGTGTGACTTCTAGTCCCTCAAATCGGTAGGTTCATTGGAACTGCTTGGTAGGCATTTGTTCAATATGTGAATAGTGGTCTCCACTTTTACTTAAGAGCTTCCAGAATAAAGAAGAAAGATACTACATAGTGGAAAAGTAGTAATGAGTTGAAGAATAAAGAGTAGTAAGAAACAAACTCAGATATCCTAGACTGATAGCCTCTTTGTTTCATTATGCATCAGAATCTTATCACTTAAACACAACTTTTCATTTAGATGTTTACAGACTACCACCACATCTATGACTGTATGAAGCAGTAATGTTAAGAAAATTGCTTGCTGGATATATAAGTCCTTTTCTGTTGCTGTGGTAAACACCATGACCAAGGTGAGTTACAGAAGAAGGAGTTTATTTGAGTTTACAGTTTCAGAGGGTCATGCGGAAGGCCCCTGTGAAGACACTAAGAAGTGGGCTAGTACAAATTTAGAGTCTGTAGGAGCTGGAACTTCTGCCTGCAGCAAGTGATTGGCTGGTTATCATGTGGGGCTTCTAGGAGATGTTTTAGGGAGCCCTTACCCTAGATCCTTGCCTTTCTCTACCTGCATATACGCAGGTCAAGCTGGAGAAGTGGGAGCTACTGGGACTGATGCATGAGTAAATTGAGCTCTGGGCCCTGCTAAGATCAAAGAAGAAAGCAGCATAGGGTATTTAATAAAGGTTTCGTTAAAGCAGTAAAGACTAGAGGATAATCTATACTTGTATGACCACACACGTGGACTATCAAGAATGACATAAAAAAAACTCTTCTTAAGATAAAAGGCAATTTAAATAAATACTGTATGACTTGTAATTTCATAAGTGAAATGGGACCAAAACCATTTTCCTTTTCTGGCTCCTGCTATGCCAATTGTGATAAACAAGAAGGATCTGCACAGTTTACAGATGATTTTGTCAGGAGTGTGAAGTGGTGACACAGTTTGGATCACAAAGGATTTCATATCATGAGTGAAATAGATGGTCAAAATATTAAGTTCTATTTTCAAGTGCATGGGTAACAAAAGAACTTCCTGGTAAGAATACAAATATACACAGTGTCCAAAAGAGTAGAGAAGTCAAAAAAACAAATTTAGTAATCTCTGCAACATGAACTTTGCCTCCTCAGTTGTCTCTAAGTCTCACCCTTTGGAGAAGAGCCATGCTCAAAATCATAGGCAATTACTGAAGATATGATCAGGTGTTTCCATCAAAATATCAGCCAAAGCTCGATAGACTTAATGTTACTTCACTAACACCCACCTTCCTGTAGTATGTTAATGTAAAGCCTCCATCTTGACTATTCTATTCCCTCAAGTTCTTCTCAACCCTCCCCTTCTCCCTTCCTCTTTCCTTTCTACCCCCACTTCTTTCCCCACCCCCATGCTCCCAATTTTAAGAAACTCAGAGAGATTCTACTACAATAAGAAACAAGACAAGACTGTCCACTCTCTCCATATCTCTTCAACATGGTTCTTGAAGTTCTAGCAATAACAATAAGACAACAAAAGGAGATCAGGGATTCAAATTGGAAAGGAGGAAGTCAAACTTTTGTTATTTGCAAATGATATGATAGTATATATAAGTGACCCCAAAATCTCTATCAGAGAACTCCTACAGCTGATGAATACCTCCAGTGGTGTGGCACCATACAAGATTAACTCAAAAAAATCAGTAGCCCAAAGGGTAAAGAAGCGGAGGGGGAAATCAGAGAAACATCACTTTCCATAATAGCCACAAATAACATAAAATATCTTGGAACAACACTAACCAAGGAAGTGAAAAACCTATTTGACAAGAACTTTAAGGCTTTGAAGAAAGAAAATGAAGAAGATACCAGAAAATGGAAGGATCTCCCACGCTCTTGGATAGGAAGGATCAACATAGTAAAAATAGCAATCCCACCAAAAGCAATGTATAGATTCAATGCAATCCCCATCAAAATCCCAACACAATTCTTCACAGACCTTGAAAGAACAATAATCAGCTTTATATAGAAAAACAAAAAACTCAGGATAGCCAAAATAATCCTATACAATAAAGGAACTTCCAGAGGCATTACCATCCCTAACACAGGGTCAACTTCAAGACATTTTCTCTGTTACACTATTTCATTTCGGCCACCAACCACCTTCCAAATCATGACCCAGAGACTTCTTACTCGTTTCCAGTCCTCATCTTAGTTTAGGCGTGTTTGTGGCTAGCTCTTTTATCTTAAATTAACCTGTTTCTCATCATCCACATTTTGCCTCAGGGCTTATTAGCATTCTTACTTCTGTTTATCTTACGGTCAGTGATTCTCTCTGTCTGGCTAGCTAGCATCTGTCTGGATCCTTGCGCCAGGCATGTCCTTCTTTCTCTCTTCCTTCTCCTCTCAAGCCTAGATTTTGATGGGGAACTTCAGCCAATCACATTCTGTTTAGGGTGTGTCCCTAAACAGATAAAACATCCAGATGCGCTTGCCTCCTTCCTTTTGTTCCCTGTGCTCCTGGATCGCTGGAACCCAGGATTTGTAAGTTCTCTTTCTTCCGTTTATTAAAAGCTGAATCTATTATATTAAACTGGTCTGGTTAATTCTAAATACCGATCGACCACGCCCCTTCAAGATTTCTCCTCCAACTTATTTTCTTTCCCTACCAGCCACACACACCCTTCCTTTTCTCTGACTAGATATTGGCCATTTGGCTATTTAAGCTCTTTATTAGACCAATCATATGCCTTAGGCAGACAAAGTGACAGGTGCAGCACATCTTTACCTAACTAAAGTAATATTACACAACTGTTATCCTCTTTCAACTTTGACCAGGGAGAACCTGCCTTGACTAATGAGTGGGTGAACCATTTGCTCCTTATAGTTACCCAACAACAAAATCAATAATAAAACCCATAGAAAAGCTAATACTAATGGCAAGCATACTTTGATTCATTTGCCACGTGACACAGATATAAACCATCACATGTATAAAACATCTCTTCTGAGTTTTCCAGATTCTCTGCCAGATACCAGGTTTCATTATGGACCCTGAGAATTCTTTGATAAGTTTCCAGCTATCCCTCAAGGGTTAATACAATGTACCCAACAGCAGAGATGAAGATGAGCAGAAGTCTTATATGAAAGCCATATCTTTAGGAAATAGTATAGTCAGTAAGTAAACTTTAATGCTACTGATAATGAAGAAACAACAGTGATAAAGATGGTGACAAGAGCATCATGATCATAAGTGAAGTGCAGCAGCATGGGCAGAAAGGAGGCATCATGGTCATTGGCAGAGAAGGCATCCCCTGGGAACAAGCATAGGTACTGTGCTGAAGCTCCTGCTCATTTGTTTAGTACAGACCTAGAAATGGGGCTAAGGCTTTCCTGCTTCGCACTCATCAACACCATGTGTGGTTTCAGTTGCCTGAGGCATCAGGGTCCCTGGCTGGAGTTTATGCTAGTAACAGGGAGTTATTTCCATGGCTCCCTTATGGTTTCTAGAGACAATAACATATATTTTTAAAGCTTGGCTGATTTTATTCATGGAATCCACCCAACAGCTGACACATTAAAAATGGCACAAGTCCACAGTTTTTAATGTGTATCAACATCACCCAGTTAAGAACTACAGAATATTAGACTAGGCAGTCTTTTCAAAATGATGTGCATCTACCCCAGGCCTGTCCAGAACATCAAGGGGTTGAATCCTGTGACTCTCTAGTCCTGTAGCAGTCCCCTGGGACAGCACAGAGACAGGATGATTAACATTCCCACCTCCGGCAGTAACACCTATGGGTGTGACACTAATGTAGGAGAGGAAGACATAATTCCTTACTGAAATGCGGCCTGTTCCTCAACAGAGAATGGTTTAGTCTCCTCAGGTCTCATCACTCCAGGAAAATTTTCCATATAAAGTACAGCATCTAATCTAGATAGTGAAGGAAAAGAATGAATTTGCCAGATGGGGAAGTGGCTGAAGCCTCAGCTGATGGGAACACTTGAAGGTATTGGAACAGTCTCTGCCTGTATCAGCACAGATCATGAGATAAACAGGCAGTTCTACTGACATTATTTCTCTTAGTAGTTTTGCTTGGAAATATTTCTTGTTGATGTAAGGTAGTCACTGATCTTTTTGTCTTTCTTGTTCATGGCACATAGTGACACCTGTATGCTTTTGAAAAAGCTGCTCTGCTAGGGAGAATATTAATTTCTGTAGTAAACATCTATCACTAGGGAGCAGGATATATCTCAGTGAGAGAATGCTTCCCTAGCCTTTGAAAGGCCTTGCTTTCAGCCATTAGCATTGAAGAACTAAACAAAACTAAACAAGCAACCATGATAATGGAGATAAAATCAAGACAGTTTCCCATTTTTATTTTCTGATAAATATTGTGTGACTTTGCAAGATGTTGTCCTGTGAGTGTATGTATATTCTCTTCGCAATAACATAATTCAAAATCTACACAGTTACATGTGACAGAAACTGAGCTCAAAATATTTGGGGAAAAAATTAACTGTTGTTATCTTGAGTAACTTGAAATACTGAAGCTCAGTCCAGTCACTAAAATAATCACAATCTTATCATTGGCTGTCTTTTCTGTAAGCCTTGCTTTCTTCTGTGCTTTCATTGGCCATTTTCTCTCTATGAATTATTTTCTTCTGTGTGTCTTCTCTTCCACATATGAATTCTCTATGTTATGATCTGTACAGCCCTCAGCAGCTCAGTGTGACCAGGGACATTAGTGTTCAAAATACCAAAATGAAAGCAGGTTTCTTTCTTGATTATTTCAGCAGAAATCCTAGCAAAGATTTTGATTGCTTGGCTCACTGACTATTTACGCTTTGCTATAGTAATCATCAGAACTATGAATGTTATGTAATCAGATAATGTAGTCAGAGCCTCGGCTAACCCAGCAAAGAGGTAAGGATGCTTAGCTCCACAGAAGATCATTAGACAATGGTAGTGTAGAAGTTGCTTGGCTTGGTTTGAGGGGTAGAACCTTTCTTAAAGTTAAATGCATTTGAAGAACAAGAAAAGTACAATAGTTTTTATCCTTTTTTTGATTTGGGGCATCAGCATATTTAGTCTTGGGTGTAAGGGCTTTGCTTTCAATGATGAGATGAAAAAAATGTTCTAAAGTACAAAATGGTACCATGTTACTAATATATGACGAAGGGAATAAATAAAAGGGGATTTCTCCATCATCACCCATTCACATAGGCCTTCATGGTAGTGGAAGCACCAGATTCAGGAAGAAAAAATGGGCCAGGAAAGTAATATCCCCAGAGAAGACTAAAGTACAGAAGATAGGAGTATAATGAGAACTTAGAAAACATGGAAGAACTAATAGCAGAGAAGAAAAAATAGTCTCTGTTTTCTTAAAACATACTGAATAACATCAGGAGGACATATCTTCTTTACTATTTTACTTTATTATTAGTATCTTCGGGGCACACATATGCATGTGAATGCACACATGCTATGGCTCACAGGAGCTACAGCTTGTTATGGTTTTGGTCCCTTTAAGAGACAAGCCACACCCAGTTTTTACGGATGTTTGCACGGCCTTGACCATGGGAGCCAAGCCATCCAGACCTATCACTCCAGCCTCATGCTTTAATGCCTTACACTTCTCCATCTCTGTCCAAATAAGTGGCCCCATTAAAACTATACATGGCCGTTTTTCGGTTCCAGCCTTTTGCCCTTCCCCGCTGCGGCTTCTGTTATGTCATGGCGGCTCTCCAACAGAGCAGACTACACGTGGTGGTCGCCATCTTGGCTGGAGGCCAGATGGGTCAGGTGACTTTTTCCGCTATCTTGGCCAGATCATGTGACCACACTCTCCTGGTTTTACCCTGCCTCTTCACTCGGTTTTCACTAAACTCCTCATGCTAACTCTGTTAAATGTGTTTCGAGCAATGGCATGTCTTTGATAGGGCCCATCAGAGTCGTGCACATTGCCCAATTCCTGTTCACTCTTTCTATACATAATAATACATATATTTTAAACTGGTGAGAGGTTTTGAAATGTGACCTCACCAAACAAATTTCAACCAAATTTATCCCTTGTGTTACAGTCATCATATGTCTAAAACTTCTGCTTTCACAAACCCAAGGAGTTCTCGGGAGTTCCAGGGAGCCGAATGAAAGAATCCATCTTAAACAGGTCAGATACCCCCTCAATCCCCTGGTCCTAAATTTTTTTTCCCTTAATTTAACTTTGTTCTTTGTTCTGCCAATACCTTAGGGACACCAGACATTCCCATGCCACAGACATTGGTCAGAAGCAAAGAGACCAGCTATGCCAGGATGTGACCAGCACCCAGCCTTCTCTCGCGCCCCCCCAAAGACGACGCCCACAATCAGCCGGAAGCAGTCTTGAGAGTTTGCCGCCCCAGTTCCTTTGGGCTGTGGTGCCTGGTCTCCTGCTTTTTATTATAAGGAAGACCTGGGAATGTTGTGCTTTCCTGTCGCTTTAAGGGACAAGCCACGCCCACTCCCATTACCTCTGACCTGCCTGCTGCCATCTTGGGCCCCTCCTTTTCTGCTTCCTTGACGTGCGTGCTTTTTATTATAAGAAAGACCTGGAAATGTTATGGTTTTGGTCCCTTTAAGAGACAAGCCACACCCATTCCCCTCCCCATCCGCTGAGGCAGGCTGATCTTCAGCTTCCAGCCTGAGCTCGCTCTCTTTTCCATCTTCCTCTCGGAGAGGCAGCTTTGCTTCTGCCTCTCTCCCTACTTTTCTGCTTCCCCCCTTCTCTGTCTCTTTCTCCTCTTCTCTCTCTCTCTCTCTCTCTCTTTCTCTCTCTCTCTCTCTCTCTCGCTCTCTCTCTGTCCCCCCTTCACCCCTCCTCCTCCATAACCCCCTGAATAAACATTCAACCTCAACCTGCATGTCATGTCTATCCATGTTTCTGTCTTCTGCCTGCCCGCCATGTGTCTCCCTGCCTGGGACCAGCCATTGCTCAGGGACCAGCAGCCTTCTCTGCCTGGGGCCCACTGCCTGCTGCCACATGGCCCGCCACCACTGCTCTGAGACCAGCAGCCGGCTCTGCCTGGGACTGGCTGCTCCCAGGGCCCGCTGTCTGCCACCACATGGCCCGCTGCCACCGCTCAGGCCGCCACTCTGGGACCAGCAGCCATTTCTGCCTGGGACTGGCTGCTCCCAGGGCTTGCTGCCTGCCACCACATGGCCCGCAGCCACCATTTGGGACCTACAGCATTTCTGCTGCCTACTGCCATGGGGATCTTGCAGCATTTTTAAAAAAGAACAACACAGCTCACACACAGAGGTCACAGAACACCTTTCAGGAGTCACTTTTGTCTACACTGGGTTCCAGGGATTGAACTCAGGTCATCAGACTTGCTCAGCAAATGATTTACCTACTGAGTCACCATATCGCCGCCCCCATTTCCTTTTTTAATGTCCTAATGTGTGCCCTTAGCTTACTGCCTTTTCTTTTGTGCTTTTGATATTTTAGTTCAAATTTATGCATTAGCACAAATAAAAGAAGGGCATGTCTATAAGATCCTGGGATGAAGATTTGTACAAAACAGCTTTGTAGGAAATATTACTAAGAAAATATAACGGGGGAGCCTGAAAGTGGGTTAGAAGGGAAGGGGTGGAAAAATTTACACTTCTACCTGGAAAAGTACCAAATGATAGAGGTCATTTCTATAAATCCCTATCAAGACAAGGTATTTTTGTCTCTTGACACATGTTAGTGATTCTCCTGAGTATGAGGATTGAACAAATTCCCAGGTTGTTCTGACTTTTAAGAAAAGTATTATCTTCTTAACAGAAATAGTGTTTACAGAGATTAGAACCTGTAAAAATCAAAGGCCAAGTGTCCAAGGAAGTATGAAGTAAATACTGGTAGCACTTGCTATAATTTTGCTACAATTAGTCATCTTTTATATGCTTTGTTTGCACTTACAGCAGCTTTTGCTGTTCACATCGGTATATTCCCAAACTCATGTTGTTACTTTTAATTCCAGTTACGGTACTTTTCTGATATGCAGATGTCTTCAACCTTTATGTAGAAGATTGTTTACCTTCATTTTTGTATAATTTATTTACTTATTTATTTTTACGTCCTGACCATAGCCTCCCCTCTCTCCTATCCTCCCACTCCTTCCCCCCCACTTCTCCTCACCCCCCTCAATCCCACCTTTCCTCCATATTTACTCAGAAAGGGTCAGGTCTCCTATGAGTATCAGCAAAGCATGGCATATCAAGCACCTACCACTGTATTCAGGCTGAACAAGGCATTCCAGCATGAGGAATAGGTTCTCAGGAGCCAACCAAAGCAACAAGGACAGTCCTTTTCCCATTACAAGGAGTTCCACAAACAAACCCAGCTATACAAGTGTGACATATATGTGCAGAGGTACTAGGTTGAGACCATGAAGGCTTCCTGGTTGTTGGTTTAGAATCTGTGGGGATTTCGGTGGGTTTTCCTCCAATGTCCTTGACCCTCCTGACTCCTACAATCCTTCCTCCTTCTCCTCAACACGATACTCTTAGATCTTCCCAATGTCTGGCTATGGGTCTCTGAATCTGCCTCCATCAGTCACTGTATAAGGACTCTGATGACAATTGGGGTAGTCAACAATCCAATCACAAAGGCTAGCCATTTCAAGCTATGCATCCACTACTGCCAAGAGTCTTATCTGGAGCCATCTTTGTAGACTCAAGGAAGTTTCTCATAGCAGGCTTCTACCCATCTCTATAAAGGCCCCCTTTGCAGTCATCTGCTCAGGTATAATGCTTTTGTATGCTGTAAAGATTTGTCACTTGTATTGGCTTAATAAAACACTGATTGGCCAGTAACCAGGCAGGAAGTATGGACTGGGTGGATAGACTAGGAGAATTCTGTGAAGAGGACAGGCTCAGTCTTCAACCCATAGCCATATGCAAAGGAAGCATGATCAAAAGGCCTTACTGATAAAAGGTACAAAGCCACATGGCTAAACATAGATAAGAATTATGGGTTAATGTAACTTGTAAGAGCCCATTCATTAATAATAAGCCTGTGCTAATAAGCCAAAAAGTTTCTAGTTGTTATGAGCCTCTGTGTGTTTCTTTGGGACTGAATGGCTGCGGGACTGGGTGGGACAGAAACTTCTGTCTACAGTTGTCTTTCTCAGCATACCCCTTTGCCTACCCCTCAACCCAATCCCTCAAGTTCCCTGGCCCACCCATCCCAGTCCAACCAGGAGTTCTCCTCTATTTCCTCTTCTCTGGAAGACCATGCATCGCCCCCTTGGTCCTCCTTGTTACCTGGTTGTAGTGATATTTCATGTGTATTTTAATAAAAAGAGCTTGCCTAAAGTTTAGAGAGTAAAACAGTCCCACTGTTCAGCCTTACAGACCAGGCAGTAGTGACACACACATTTAATCCCAGTAGTCACACTAGTTTGCAATAAAAACCAGGTGGTGGTGGTGCACACCTTTAATTCCACCTCTAGAGAGGAATACCAGGCAGGAGGACACAGCTCTTAGACACAGTCCCATTCTGAGATTCTTGGAGGCAGAATCTCCAATTTCAGACTGAAGTAGAGGTAAGAGCCAGTGGGTGACCGTTTTGCTTTACTGACCTTCAGGTTGAACCCCAATATCTGTCTCTGGGTTTTTATTAGTTAAGCTACACCTAGCCTCTCTGTATCTGTAGTTTGTAGCATGGTTAGCGTTTATTTTATCGTTAACATCCATTTATCAGTGAGTACATACCATGTTTGTCTTTCTGTGTTTGGATTACCTCGCTCAGGATGATCTTTTCTAGTTCAATCCATTTGCCTTCACATTTGTTAATGTCATCGTTTTTAAAAGCTGAGTAATACTCCTCTATGTAAATGTGCCATGTTTCCTTTATTCATTCTTCCATTGAGGGACATCTAGATTGTTCCCAGGTTCTGGTTATTACAAATAAAGCTGCTGTGGACATAGTTGAGCAAATGTCCTGTGGTATGATTGAGAATCCTTTTGTTTTATGCCTAAGAATGATATCACTGGGTCTTGAGGTAAATTAATTCTCATTTTCTGAGAAAATGCCATATTATTTTCCAAAGTGGCTATAGGAGTTTGATTCCTACCAGCAATAGAGGAGTGTTCCCTTTGCTACACATATACTGTTATTTGTTTTTTATCTTAGCTGTTATTTGTTTTCTCCAACATATACTGTTATTTGTTTTTGATATTAGCCCTTCTTATTGCAGTAATATGGAAGCTCAAAGTGGTTATGATTTGCATTTCCCTGATAGCTAGGGATGATGAATATTTGTTTAAGTGTTTCTCTGCCATTTAAGGGTCTTTGGGATTCTTCTATTGAGAATTCTCTTCTTAGGTCACTACCTTATTTTTTAACTGAATTATTTGATTGTTTTTGATGTCTAGTTTCTTGAGTTCTTTATATGTTTTAGAGAACAACCCTCTTTCGGATGGGAGCTGATAAAGATCTTTTTTAATAGGTTATCCTTTTTGTCCTGTTGATGATGTCCTTTGCCTTACAGAAGCTTTGCAGTTTCTTGTGATCCTATCTATTAATTGTTGATATTAGTGTCTGTGCTATTGACATTATACTCAGGAAGTTTTCTCCTGTGCCATCACATCTGTTAATTCTATTATTTTCTGCTTAGTTTCTGTCTGGATGACCCATCCATTGGTGAGAATGGAGTGGTAAAGTCTACCACTTACCAATGTATGAGGTTTGATATATGATTTTAACATTAGTGATGTTTCTTTTACAAATATAGGTGCCTTATATTTCGGGTACAGATGTTCAAAATTAAGTCATTTTTTTGGTGGATTTTCATTTGATGAATATAAAATGTCCTTCATCTCTTTTGATTAATTTTGATTTGAAGTCTATTTTGATAAACTTTAAGACAGCTTTACCAGCTTGTTTCTTTGGTCCATTTGATTGGAAAAGCTTTTTCCAAACCTTTACTCAGAAGTAATATCTGTCTTTCAGGTTGAGGTGTGTTTCCTATATTCAGCAGAAGAATGGGTCCTGTTTTCATATCAATTCTTCTAGCTTGTGTCTTTTTATTGGCAAATTGAGTCCTTTGATGTGGAGAGATATTAATGACTAGTGATTGCAAATTCCTATTATTATTGCTGTTGTTTTTTGTTGCTCTTTTTGGTGGTGGTGGTGATGGGATCTGTGTTTATGTTTCCCTCTAATATGGGATTATCTATTGACTGTGTTTTGTGGATATAGCCAACTTCCTTGGGCTGGAGTTTTCCCTCTAGCATCTTCTTTTGATCTGGAATTTTAGATATAATTTGGCTTTGTCATAAACTATCATGTTTTACCCATCTATGATGATTGAAAATTTTGCTGGGTATAGTAATCTTGGTTAGCATTCATGATCCTGTTAGATTCTGCAAGTCCATGCTCCTCTGGCTTTTAGTCTCCATTGAGAAGTCAGGTGTAATTCTGATAGGTCTGGCTTTATATGTTACTTTTTTCTTTACAGTTTTTAATATTTTCTCTTTATTCTGGATTTTAAGTGTTCTGATTATTATGTGGCTAGTAATTTTTTTCTGGTGCAGTCTATTGGTATTCTGTAACCTCTTGGAACCTTTATAGGTTTGTTCTTCTTTAGGTTGGGAAATTTTTCTTCTATGATTTTGTTGAAGGTATTTTCTGGGCCTTTGAGCAGGGATTCTTCTTCTTCTATCCCTATTATTCTTAGGTTTGGTTTTTCAAAGTGTCCCAGATTTCCTGGATGTTTTGTGTTGGAAATATTTTAAATTTAACATTTTTACCATTATAAATATTTTTTTCTATTGTTTCTTCAATGTTTAAGATTCTTTCTTCCATCTCTTATATTCTGTTGGGGATGCTTGCATCTGTAGTTCCTGTTCACTTATCCAGGTTTTCCATTTCTAAAATTCCATCCAATCTATGTATGTGTGTGTGCGTGCATATGTATGTGTGTGTGTTTGTGTGTGTGTTATTGTTTCTATTTCCACTTTCAGGTTTAGAACAGTTTTAATTTGTTTCTGCCAATTGTTTTTTTATTGGTTTTCTTGACATTCTTCAAGAAATTTCTTAAACTTTATTGATTTCTTCCAATTTTTTGGTTGTTTATTCCTCCATTTCTTCAAGGGATTTTTTAAAAAAAAAATCTCCTTAAGGATCTTTATCATTTTCATTATGCTATTTTCAAGGTTGTTTTCCTGTGTTTCAGTTGCATTGGAATGTTCAGATCTTCCTGTTGTAGGGTACCTGGGTTCTGGTGGGTGACATATTGCCCTTTCTGTTATTGATTCTGTTCTTACACTAGCATTTGAATTTGGGGTGATTATCAGTCTAGTTGTTGATTACTGTGTTTGTATTAGTGCAATGATTGTTTTGTTCCTTGGTTTACACTTCCCTTTTGGTCTTCTGGCCTAAGTAGCCGAAGCTTCTGGTGATTAATGAGTCTTTAGGTTTAGTAAGGTGTCTCCTCTGGGCCTGGGGAGCCTCGCGTTCCTTGTTCCATTCTGGTAAAGCCAAATTCTTCTTGGTTCTCTAGATTCAGCCTGACCTCCAGTAAAGCCTGAGTATTCTTCTAGGGTACATAGGACCAACCGGGCCTCTCTAGAGCTGCTGGGGATATCCATTCGAATGGTATGGACTGTACATGGGTTTATGTCATCTGTTCTTCTAACTGGTATGGAACTATATCTGGGCCTATGGAATCTGGTGGATTTCTGGGGAAGGACCACTCATCCACTGGTGAGGGTGCTTGTAAGGGTGATCTGTGACTAGGTGATGGAAGTCAACTTGTGCTGGGGGGCAGGGTCCAGCCATTCTGGATGGTGTATTCTGTGCCTAAGTGGCAGAAGTCCACCAGGATTGGGGATGGGTGTTCAGCAGCAGCAGCAGGGCCCAGTAAGAACTGTGATGGCATTTATTTGCCTGAGGAAAGATCATGGAGGACAGAAAATATAAGGTATTGTTCCACTGTTAGGTGGGTCACTCACCCCATTCTGGCTTGTGTCTCCTCATCATTTCTTTATAGAGAAGGGAAAAGATCAGATTTGCTGATATCATCTGCCAAAAGGCCCAACACAGTAGGAGTTGTATTGAGGCTGAGATTATACTGTAGATATGGTTTTGCATGCCATTTTTAGTCTTGAAACTAGTGAGTAAAATCAAATAAATAACTTTCCAGATTTCACAACGTTTGTCTTAGGAGTTCGACTTTAACATAAGATATACAGGGAGAGAAGAGAATGGGACTCTTACATTAAACATCTGGAAACATCCAGGTGATTTACAATTGTTGCATCCCTTAAACCCATCGGAAAGCACAGATTGCAAGGCATGAGAAACCGTTCCTGGAAGAAAAGTAAGAGAAGAAAAACTAAAAGCCAAAAAACAAATGAGAGGAGAAAATAGATGTGTGCACAGGTTATTGTTCAGCTACAAAGCAAGGTATCCAGGGAACAGTCTCCATGCCCTTAGACAAGGGAAGATACAAGCCATATAGCACAGAAAAGGAAATGTTAATAACTGGACTCCGTCCACAGTAAAAGATCTGCATACATCAAAAACTGTTTAGAACAGCTTTTGGGCAGCTGTAAGCGTCACTTCAAGTAATCTAGGTACCTTTCTTCCCAGAAGCATCTGGATTTGGAGTATGGTTCTTCACCCTGTGTCCTCAGACACTGTAGGTTTTGCGAACTTAGGGGCATTGAAGAAACTGTGCATCTGAGGAAAGCAAGAGGGCCATGCCAGAGAGCACAGAGTCTTAGGCCAAAGGAGGGTGGCAAGCTCATTCACATGGGATGAGATTCAGAGGCATAACAAAGCCCTCCTTGGGGTATTGACAATGGAAGCAGAATATGTCTACTTTATTTTTCTTCCCAGGATGTTGACAGCCCAAAGAAAGCTTTCCTATAGAGACTGCTACTACCTAGATTAGATAAATATGTCTTTTTACCATAAACTCTGCATCCTTGTCTATCTGTATGTGCATATCCTTCTCCAGCTATATACAATAATCAATGATTCCATTCAGCTCTATACAATAAACTTGATGAGCTTCCACGGTACTGTGGTTTCTCCAGGCATGAGCCCAGATCACAGCCTTTTTCTGTATTTATTTGTTTATTTTTTCTTTGCTCCCTTGCTGCCACAGTCAGGTTCATCCCTGGAGCCACCCTGGACAAGGCAACAGTTCAGGTAATAGTTTGCAGAAATGGCAGAATGTAAGATGAGCTTTGCAGCTAGTAGCGAGAAAAGTGGTGCCTTCCTTGGTATGTGGGAAATGAGCTGCACAGGCTTCCCATGGTGAGCCGTTATTGTAAAAGTCCCTGCACATAGGCAAGGTGTGATAAAGGAGACTTCCCATTTTACTAGCTGTGTCCTCCTCCCATCCCTTCTGACGTGAGGCTTGCATTCCAAAGGAGCACTGCGCAGGTGAGTTTACACAAACTGGCACACACTTGGAAGAAGAGCAGCAGAAGGGTGAAGGGCAGGCTTGGGGCCACTCTCCATGGTGGTTGGGCAAAGGAAGCTCCTTCAGTGTCTCTGCACAGTGCCCTCCACACCAAACTCCAAACGCGGCTGTCAAGCCACCTCTGATTGACAGATGAGTCTTTTCAGTGGGCTCTGCTCTTGTGCTCTGACTGCACAAAGATGAGCCATTATTTTTCCTCAGTCCTGTCATCTGTGTCCCTCCATTGTCATTAAATGCTTCCTTCCTTCCTTCCTTCCTTCCTTCCTTCCTTCCTTCCTTCCTTCCACTGAGCTATTGGATGAAAGGTGGCAGAGCCTGGGAGCCCCTTTCTGCCGGTTCCACCCAGGCTCTGGTTTCTCACCTATTGAACAATATCCCACTTGGCTGTTGCTCCAGCAGCTGGCTTCCTCCTGCTCTTTTTATTTCTCTCGTTTGCTTTACAAATTAGAGAGAAAATTATTTCCTCAATTTTTATTTCTGCCATGGGTCTAGGATCTGGGCAGAAGCTGATTTTCCAGTGTATCTTCCTAGATGCACAAAGAAAAAGAACTCTAAGAGACCTGTGGAATTTGCTTTTAAGACTAAGTGCCTGCTGGGATCGTACCTGCTGGGTTTTCAGGCTGGAAATAAATACTAAGCTACTATGCTTCCGAAAAATTCTAAGTAAGACTCATTTTTGAAATGACTGGTGAAGAGAGAGAGAGTTCAAACTCTGTATTCCAAGCAAATGGTGTAGCCTCCGAAGGCTGCCCGCCATCTGCCAGCTATGCGTCTAAATTGCCACTGCTCAAATCCCACTCCAGTAAACAACATTAACCAAAAGGCTCACTTCTGCTGAATCATTTTCAAGTCCTGAAATGCAGTCCACACTGACATTCAATGTGACAAAGAAGGGAAAACATCATTTTAGAGGAAGGCTGGCCGAGCTCCAGCCGTCAGAAGAGAATTCTGAGGATCAATAATAAAATCATACAAAAAAACAAAAAAAAAACACTTGTCGAAAACTTCATCCCATCCTGAGCCCTCATCTATTACTTCACCAATACTGCTACTTAATTCTCAGCCCAGCCTAATTTTGAAGAAAGCAATCACAGGAAAAGCTTGGCCACTAGGGACCCTACTTGGCTTAGATAAGCACACTGTTTTTCCAACACTGCCCCAAGACAACCTGTTAGCAACCTGTGACATTGCACCCTTCCAGTCACCCCACTAGACTGCATATATTCATGATTCAGACAGCAGATATAAGTCAAGATCTGTCCTCAGCAATTGTTCGATGTCATCTCAAGTCTATTCAGTCAGGTTCCTGGATCTCCTCAGGACTGGGATACTGGGAGCAAACAGAGCCTGGACTGGTTTTAACTACATGGAAAATAATGCAAACTCTGTCATTGAGTGAGCTTTTAGGTTGAATCTCCTGTTTACCATCATAGGCCTATGAATAGTTGAATAAAAATGGTTAAAATCAGATGCATCATGAGAAAAGACTTGCAAAGTAAAGAAAAACTTACATGTCTGTCTGTTAAAAGAGAACCACACACATGTCTAGATCTGTGGCCCTATGGCAGCCAGGGTCAGAGTTGGTGTTCACAACCCTGTTGCCACCGAGGTCCTTGTGGATGACTGGGGTCATCCAGCCAGTCACCTGAGACCATCTTGGTGTCTGAGGGCCATGCTGATGCCCGGGCTCATATCAATCTAGGTAGCCTATACCTTGGAGACATCTGGGTAGCCTGTGTTGCCACTGGGGGCCATGGAGACATCTGAGCCCAGGTCACTGCCTGGGGTTGAGTCTATGAACCTGTAGTGGCCAGGGTCTGCAGTGATATCCATACCTCCTGTTACCACCAAGGGTTTTGCAGATGGTCTGGTCAGCCACCAGAGACCATATTGGTAGCCAAGAGCCATCAGAGTCATACTGATCTGGGTAGCCTATGCTGTCACTGGGGCCATGGTGACTTCCAGGCCCCAGCTGCTGCCAAGGGCCAGGTCTGGATCTGTAGTCCTGCTGCAGCTAGGGTCTGTGATGACGTCCATGCTAGAGTGAGCACAGGAGGTCAGAGGAACCACTCATGTGGAAATCCCAGGGCTGTGCTGGGCCAGCCCCACCCTCCACTGGCCCTGGGATAGCTGGCGGTGCCCCTCATGGGATGCTGCAGCTAGAGAGATGAACCCCACACTTGGGAAAGATGGCCTCACTCTTCACCACGGGTGTGCAGCTCACCTGGATAGCACACTGAAACTGATCCTATTGCTGGAGATTCAGGTGAGCTGACCCCACCCCATGTCTGCCGTGTGGTGGAATGAGTGAGGGAAAATGTCCTCACCCCTCTACTCCTTGCTACCTGTGGCAGATTAGAGAACTGGCCCCAGGGTCACAAGAGTGAGAGAAGTAGCCTTGCCCCTCACCAGCTACAACACACAGGAGAGAGGGCAGGGGTGCAGGTGATTCAGCCCAGAGGGCATGAAGGCAAGAGAGCTGCCACACCACTCCTTCCTTATATGCCCCAACAGCCATTGAGAGAGAAGACCATGTACCTCACCTGGGCAAAACAGTAGAGCTGGCCCTGGAGATATGAGTGAAGGCAACAAAGATCCCAGGATCCTAGAGCAGGAGACCTGGCCCTGTTCCTTATTGTATGCTGCATTGGATGGGCCCGTTGAGGCAGTACTGAGGAGTTTGCTCAGGTAATGACATTGAGGACAAACTGATACCCTGACCAGCCCAGCTAGCATCCAGGCCCAGAACCAGAGCTATGAGTTGGCCCACCCCAACACCCACAGAAACTAGGTACTTTTGTGGCATGTGAAGGGAACGAACCTACAGATCCAAAAAACTTTCGGATGTTCACAGCACAGGACAAGTATAGCATATTCAAGAGGAGCCCCAGTGAGAGACCATTACAAATAGTGCAGCAGAGGCTAGTAGCGTCAAACCAGACCAATGACTCACAGTAGTGAACACTTGCAAGTAAGGATGAATGGACTAACGAATAAATTGTGTGACCCAATGGCCACACTACAGCTTCCAAGATGAGATTCTTCTCCTTTTTTGTTTAGTTTTTAGTTGTTCTTTTAAATTTTGTTTTGTTTTGGGAGGAAGGTGCATAGGCAGAAAGCAGGTGGAATCATGATTCATGAAGTGAAATACACAGAGAATCAATAAAAGAAAAAAAAAGAAGAACCACTCAAGCTACCCTCATAGTAACATGCTCCTCCTGCTCTTCACTCCCGAAAGAGAAGCTATGAACAACAATGGCCCTTGAGTGTTTGTTCACACATGTGGCCTGCTTCCTCTTTTGCTGAATATCAAGAAGCTGGATTTTTGCTACGTTCTTCATTAAACCTCCTGGTGCCATATTTTCCACTTGCATCTTCTCCAGTCCTGCACAGAAGGCAGGAAGAAACTGGGAACACCTGCCCTGACAGTGACTTCCTAGCAACTGTCTTACAGATAATGAAATGTATACTTTGGCAATGCCGAAGCATGCATGTGCATCCCATATATGGCGGTTCTGTTGAACTTGTCCATATTGGGTTTCATGGACTAAGTTGGTGAGGATGACTGACCAGGTCTCTTCATCAAGAGGGCATTGAATCTCATTATAAATAGTTGTGAGCTACCATGTGGTTGCTGGGTATTGAACTCAGGACCTTTGGAAGAGCAAGCAATGCTCTTTACCACTGAGCCATCTGCAGATGATAAAGGTAGGTAAATGTCAGGACTTACCTTTGCTCCCAGGCCCCAAATGGCAGAACTAGGTTTAAGACCTGTCCTACCTCAACCACTCGCTTACACTCTCAAGCCTGGTCTTCCTATTCAGAACATGGTACCTTCTTTCTACATAAATATCCTCAGAGAAACCACTAGAAGTGGATACTTCAACACCATGCCCTAAAACGGTAATTCAAACTAAGATGTGTGAACCAAGGAAATCTTGGGAGAGCAACATTTTACCTCCCATTTCAGCAGCTCCTGTCCTTGGAACTGTGTCAGAAGCTTACAACAAAAACCACTCTTTAGCCTGTTGCTTCTGACCAGAAACAGAGGCTGAGTTTGAGATTAGGGACTACCGACTAGACTTTAATACAAGGAACACATTTATCTATTTTATTAGCCATTGACTAGGCCCATACATCTTCATGTTCTAAAAACACAAGGAAATGTTAGGTGCTGAACTGTAAAGTTTGGGCTATCCTTTGGTTGTTCCACATACTCTTTTTACAACTAAGGAATCCAGACTCAGAAAGCTAGCAATCCTGTGCAGACATGCAACTAATTGCCCTGACTTTACAGGGCCACCCTCTCACTACACAGAAGTCTTCTAAGAAAGAAGACTTCCTAACATGACCAATGTCAACCGTCCTAGGAGGTAGAAAACTGGAATGTAAGAAGAAACTGTAGAGAGGGCCTTGGGGCTACACAGGAGCTAGGTAAGTCAAAACAATGCAGACAGTCAGCCACTTATCTTCCACTCTGATGTGGCTACAGACTGAGAACATCCGTGCATTCTAATCCTTCCACGTCCCTCCCCCAGGATCCCCCTTCATTTGTGGGTGTTGTGTGGAGGCACCGAGACTTTCTCTTGACTCACACTATAGTTAAAATTCTGTGCTGCCAACTTTGAACCGTGGAATGTGAAATCCAGAAGCAAATGCTCTCTTTTGCTCTCTCCTAGTCTCTTAGATACACAGTACTTTCATTTATCCTTCCTAAGGTTACAACTGTCAACCATAATACACATTCTACATTTTCTCTGTCTCACTCCTCTTTCCTTGGGATTGGATTTTCCCAAGCCAGTGATAGCATGTTAGTTTGGGTTCAGGCTCAGATTTGTAGAGCAATTAGCTAGACACACTGATCTCATGCTAGAGAGTAGAAATATAAGCCAAACTGGGGTGGCGCACGCCTTTAATCCCAGCACTCGGGAGCCAGAGGCAGGCAGATCTTTGTGAGTTTGAGACCAGCCTGGACTGGTCTACAGAGTGAGTTTCAGGACAGGCAGGACTGTTAAAGAAACCCTGCATCAGAAAAAAAAGAAGGAGGAGGAGCAAGAGGAGGAGGAGAAGATGTGGCAGCCTGAAAGAAGAAGGAGCCAGTCACAGAATCTTACAACGGAAATAGAATCTGAAGCCAGGCTGCCTGGATTCATACCCTGCTTCTTTGTATACCTGTGTGAACTCAGCTAAGCCACTTAGCTCTTTATTTGAAATTCCTCAATCTGCCCCACAGGGTTATTATCAGGACAACACTTAATACACAGCCAGAGCTATATTAGGCAAAAAGCGAACACAACCAACATCATTAATACCATAATCACCATCATCACTTTGCAATGATTCTCAATCTTCTAGTGTTGTGACCCCTTAATACAATTTTTCATACTGTGGAGATCCCCAACCATAAAATTATTTTCATTGCTACTTCATAACTAATTTTACTACTGTTACAAATCATAATGTAAATGTCTGTGCTTTCCTATGGTTTTAGGCAACCCCTGCAAAAGGGTCATTAGACCCCCAAAGGGTTGTGACCCACAGGTTGAAAACTGCTATTTTAAGGCCATAATGAGGGTGAAGGAAATGGTCAGAAAAGAAAAGATATTGGGAGCTATGTCTTTAATTTCATTGCTGCCTCCATTAAGTGAGACTAGCTGGAAGATTGGGGAGGACTTACCCCTCCCTCAAGGTCTCTGAAGTACAAAATAAATAATCTGAATATTTTCGCCAAAAGGCACTCAGTCTTGTGCCCCAACATGTCTCTGAGAATGCTGTGGAGAAAGAATGCAGAAGGGTGACAATGGCGAAGACTGAGCCCAGTGGCAGATTGTAGGCACAGTGAGCTGAAGAATTTTGCAGGAACTTTACTAAGGCAAGAGAAGACACTAGGAACAATACCAAAAGTTACAGAGCTGCCCTTACACCATAACCTCAGAGTTCAGCTATGGTGGCAACGACTTTTAGTCTAGGCAGCGACAAATCAGAGCAGACCTCAGTAAACAATGGCATTGGGTGCCCACTGTCTCTGAGGAAGCAGAGAACTTAAGGAAGAAAAGCCATTTCTCAGAAAAGAGCACACAGGCCAGAGTCCCCTGCATCCATCCCACCAACAAACTGACTTGCTTTCCCTATCACACATGCCATGGTAAAGGGGAAGAAGCCCTTCTTAAAGACAGATTTTTACTTAACAAAAGTCATTACACATCATTGTGGCTTTGGTTTTTCTTCTCTGTTGTTTTGAAGAAAGGTAGCTTTTACTAAATTCTTCTCTCTCATTACCTACTCATTCTTTGCCACCATCCCTTCTCTACAATTCCCCACCCGCCTCCCAGCCTGCCAGTTTCTTTTCCTTTTTTACATCACATGGGGCCTTTCCCACCGCATTTCCAAGCATCCATCTTGATTCTTTTGTCTCTTTCCTTGTGTTTGATCCACATTCACACGTATTTTTAATTAGTCTATGACCCACATATGAGAGAGAACATTTAGTTTTTGACCTTCTGAAGAATTTGTGTTACCTTGATTACTATTATATTTTCCATATCCGTCCATTTGCATTTATAAAAATCTGTGTTTTGGTTTTATGAGACAGAGATTTTCTGTCTAATAGCCCGAACTGTCCTGGAACAAATTATGTAGACCAGGCTGGCCTTGAACTCACAGAGATCCACCTGCTTCTGCCTCCCTCCCGAGTCCTGGGATTAAAGGCGTGCACCACAATTTCCCAGATTTGTATTTATAAAATTTATAAAATTTATAAAATATAAATTTCATGACTGTTCTCCTTTACAGATGAATAATATTCCACTATGTTTATATAACACATTTTTTGCTATCTATTCATCATTCACTGTGTTTAAATGTCACATTCTCATTATTGACTCATCTGTTGATAGACATCTAGACTGGTTTTATTTCCTTGCTATGGAAAAAAAAGCAAAAAAAAAATAACTGTGCAAATATCTCTGTGAAAAAACTGATCATGTATTATTTCTATCTGTTCTTTGAAACTCCTTCATACTGATTTCCATAATGACTCTAGTAATTTGGACTCTCACCAGGAGTGAGAGAATAAAAGGTACTCTTTCCCCACATCTTCATTGACATTTTCTGTCCGATTCCTTGGTGCTTGTCATTCCTGCTGGGTCAAGGTGGTATCTCAATGTGGTTTGTATTTGCATTTTTCTGGAGAAAGGGATGTTGACTGTTCTTTATAATACTCACTGGCCATGAGTGCTTCTTCCTTTGAGAATAATCTGCTCCTTACACTAACCTGTTTATTGATTGGTAGTTTAGAAATTTGGGGTTTTATTTTGTGTGTGTATGTGTGTGGTTTCCACAGTCATTTGCAAACTCTGAATATCAGCCCCATGCTTGAAGACTTTCTCTAATTCTGTGGAAAACCTGTGTCCTCTGCTGATAGTTTCTCTTAATGAGCAGAAAATTCATGATTTCCCATGGCCTTGTTTGATTCTTCTGGGAAAAGGGTATTATCATTTTTCTATTTTTTTATTCAAAATGGATTTTCAGACTCTATATTCTAATAGTGATTTTCTCTCCTTTAACTCCCATGTCCCCCCTCTCCTCCCACCTGAATTCATACCCCTTCAGTCTCTCATTAGAAAACAAATAGTCATTTAAAGAATACTAGTAAGACAAAATAAACAACAGGTAGTATAGGACAAAACAAGCAATTAGGAAAAAAAGAACTGAAGAAAACACACAAGAAATACATAGACACAGAATCATACATATTCCTGCACACAGAAATCCCATAAAATTACAAAACCAGAAGCCGTAATGTATATGCAAATGACATGTAAGGTTTTTAAAACTGCCCTGAAAAAACAGTATGAGACAAAGGACATCCAAAATACCGTTAAGTTCTTTTTTGTGTTGGCCATCCACTGCTGGACATAGGGCCTTCCCTTAAGAATGGTTTGTAACCCTAGTGAGACTCCGTTGAAGAGAATTTTTTCATTTGTGATTATCAATTGGAGATAGATTTTGGGACAAGTTAGCTTGTTTCTTAGTGCTGAAATCCATTATCTTCACATCATGAGCCCCAAAGAGACCTGTGTCAGAATTCATATGCAAAAGCAAAGAGCCTTTATTGCCATTCTAGCTTGGGCCCTCCATCTGTTCCAACATAGCAGTTGGATTTGGGAGAGTACTGAGCTCAGCTATGGTAGGGTTTTTAAAGAGTAAAGGATGGAGGCAGAGAAGGGGAATTTTTTTGGTTTGCTTGCCTGTTTCTATTCCAGTACCACACTGCCTTTGCCACTATAGCTCTGTAATACAATTTGAGATAAGGTGTTATGATGCATTTGGGTGTGTTCTTGGATATTTCTTTGTGTCAAGTGTGTCACTTGGATATTTCTTTGACTGTTCTAGTCATTGTTCTTTGGGCTAAGAATGAGCTTTAGATTATTGTTTTATCCCTAGTTCTGTAAAAATGTCATCAAAAATTTCATAGAAATTATGCCAAATCCTGTAGATTGGCTTTTCATCATATTTCCATTTTCTTGATACTACTTTTGCCAATTTGGGAGCATAGAACATCTTTCTATCATGTAATGTCTTCTTTCTTTATTTATTTTTATTTTTTTATTTTTTTTTTGTTGAAAAAAATTTCCGCTTCCTCCCCGCCTCCCATTTCCCTCCCCCTCCTCCCACTCCTCTCCCCCTCTCCCCACTCCATTCCCCCTCCTTCTTGAGTCTGAAGAACAGTCCGGATTCCCTGCCCTTTGGGAAGTCCAAGGTCCTCCTCCCTCCATCCAGATGGAGCATCCAAACAGGCTAGGCTCCCATAAAGCCAGTTCATGCAGTAGGATCAAAACCCAGTGCCATTGTTCTTGGCTTCTCATCAGCCTTCATTGTCTGCTATGTTCAGAGAGTCTGGTTTTATCCCATAATTATTCAGTCTTCTTTAACATGGAGAAATTCTTTTTGTGAAAGAAGAGACATTCCTGAAACTATATCTTAAAGTTGGTTAAATTTTTATCAAAAAGGTACTTTAAGAATTGGAGGAAATTGGATCAAAAACCCATTACCATTGTTCTTGAGTTCTCAGTAGTCCTCATTGTCCACTATGTTCAGAGAGTCCAGTTTTATCCCATGCTTTTTTCAGACCCAGGCCAGCTGGCCTTGGTGAATTCCTGATAGAACATCCCCATTGTCTCAGTGTGTGGGTGCACCCCTCCCGGTCCTGAGTTCCTTGCTCGTGCTCCCTCTTCTTCTGCTCCTGATTTGGACCTTGAGATTTCAGTCCGGTGCTCCAATGTCTTTGTGGCTTTGGGGGAGCCTAGGCAGTTTGGATGTTCACCTTACTAAACCTGGATGGAGGTGGGAGGTCCTTGGACTTCCCACAGGTCAGGGAACTCTGATTGCTCTTCAAGCTGATGAGGGAGAGGGACTTGATCTGGGGAGGGGGAGGGAAATGGGAGGCGGTGGCGGGGAGGAGGCAGAAATCCTTAATAAATAAATTAAATAAATAAATAAAAGAATTGGAGGAAATTGTTATACTTTCCTGGAAATTTGAAGTTTATGCTTCTACTTCTCTAGAAAGAAGAGTTCTGCTGCTCAAGGACACCAGAGACCGATTGTAGAGAAGAGACATTGCATTCTAGAACTCCCAGAAATAACTGCGCATATGAAAAGTGAACGCAAAGTGCTTAAATTATCTTAACAAAAACATTCAAAGCTCACATCATTCTTTCTTTTAAAACCACTTCCACTTATTACTAACATTTTCTTTTCCAAAGAAATAACTGTGATCAGAAAGAGTGAGCACCAAATGTTTAAAATGTTTGCAACCAGAAAGGCAAGGAGAGGCCATCTCTATTTATTTAAAATAAATATTCTACATATTCTGTTCAGTTCTCACTAGAGTAAACAGCTTGTCATCCATAAGGTCAAGCAAGTACAGAAACCCAAGCATAAATAATTAATAAGGATGAACACAGTGTCAGAACTTGCCTGCCCTGGGTTGGCTAAGATACAGATAAATTGAAATCTGACAAAAACAAATTGTGTTTAATAGTCCTTAAAACGTGATCCCTGAAGCATTCTGCACAGCTTCAGCTGCCCCTTCTCCAGCTTCTTTTATCTTAATTTGTAGTTGACAAAGACTACTCAGAAAAAAGTATTTGAACTTCAGTAATGAAATCAGTTACAAAACCACTTACTTTATCACATACTTAATGCATTTCACTACCACTTTTTATATATACATGCAGCTTTCTAATCTTGCTATTTGGAGAGGTCACATAAAGTATCATTTAGTTTCAGCTGAGAAAGCGACTTTCAGAGCCAATCCGGGCCTCAACGGCATGAAGTGAATTACCCTTCCTAACTTTAAGTGAAAGAGATGGGTGAGAGAAACTAGC
Organism: Microtus ochrogaster; assembly: GCF_000317375.1. NCBI lineage: Eukaryota > Metazoa > Chordata > Mammalia > Rodentia > Cricetidae > Microtus > Microtus ochrogaster. The sequence continues at coordinate 19,235,547 of NC_022031.1, read as the reverse complement.
CTCACATTGATCAGGAAAATAAAATGCCCTCTGATGCCTCAAAGCAGAGCTTCCCAAGATCGAGCACAGTTCCACTGTCCTCACATTGTATAGCTTAGGAGATACTGTATAACCACATAATTCTGAATCCCTCCATTTTTCTTTAAGTTCTAGATAATTAATTATTTTCTGATTCATTTACTTATTTTACATCCCTGGCTGTTTCCCATCCCTCCTCTCTTCCCAGACCCTCCTCCCCATCTCTGTTCCCACTTTCCTGAATCTATACCTCCATTTCTGTTCAGGAAAGGAAGGCCCCCTGTAGGTATCAAAAAAACATGGCATATCAAGTTGCAGTAAGACTCAACACCTCTCCAAGTATTAAGGCTAGGCAAGGCGACTCAGTATGAGAAGCAGAGTCCCAAAAGCTAGTAAAAGAGTCAGGGACAGTCTCTGCTTTCACTATTAGGAGTACCGCAAGAGGGCCAAGCTACACAACTGTAACAAATATGCAGAGTACCAAATCCATCCCATGCTGGCTCCCTGGTTGTCAGTTCACTCTTTGTGAACCCCGATGAGCCCAGGTTAGTTGGTTCTGTGGCTTTTCTTGTGGTGTCCTTGACCCCTCTGGCTCCTACTACCCCACTCCGTCTTCTGCAGGATTCTAACAATATTCTTCTGTACGCATAATTGGTGCCTAGAGCAATTGTCGTCAGAAAGGCTCCATACAGCAGCTGACTACAACAGATGCAGACCCACAGCCTGACATTAGGTGGAGCTCAGGGAATCTGCCACATTTTTATTCACCCTCTCCCAGGGCATTGTGGGTGAGTTTTCAAGCTTTCACAGCGTCTTTTGGCACTTATTGTCCATGTGTCTTTCTGAGACTGTCCACATATGAGCAGATGGGGTCAGCTGGTGGTCATCTACGTCTGTATGATTGCCAAGAAAGAGAAAACAAACACCATAGGTTACTTTGAAGGAATAGAACAAAATAACATTTTCCCAGCCCAAGGAAGAAAAATGTATTAGTTGCTTTTCTTATTGCTGTGGCCAGTTCTCTGATGAGAAGCAGCTTAAAGAAGGAAAGGTTTACTTTGGCTTACAAAGAGCTAGAGTCCATTGTGGAAGGGAAGGCATGGTGACGGAAAGGTGAGACACAGCTCTCAGTAAGTGCTGAGAGATGACTAGCTGTCTCCTAGGTCCCATTCTAGTGAGCCAGTGACACCCATATTCAAAGTGTGTCTTTCCTCCTCAGTAAAGCCTTCCTAGAAACATCTGGGGGGAGGGGTGGTTCCATGGTGACTATAAATCATGTTGCTTTGACAATTAAGACTAACCATCACAAATGCATTACCAAATTTCAAATTAACATTCAAGTATCAGTGGAGGCAAAATGGGCTTCAATAAATCTGCATTCATTTCTGGAGATAAGATCTTCAAATTGTGTCTTTCATTTGCTATGTGTATGCGCATGAAAAACTAATTATAATTATATACTTCTTCACAGACTTCACATAATATTTAAAAAAAAAACAATCCTTTCTCAAACTTTAAGTACACTTAGATAATAAGAAAAGAAGAAAAAGAAAGAAAACTGTAAGGGGCTAGAGATGGCTCTGTAGTGAAGAGTGCCACCTGCTCTTCCAGAGGGCCCAATTCCTAGCGCACACATGACAACTCAAACTCTCTGGAACTCCAGTCCCAGGGGATCCAGGGTCCTCTTCTGCATGCTGTGAGCACCAGGCACACAAGTAGTGAATCCACATACTCACAGGAAAAACACACATACATATAAAATCAATTTTTAATTAAAAAAGAAAAACTTGTCACTGTGGCAAGGATTTGAGATTTCAAAAGCCATGCACTGCTTCTGCTGTGCTCTCTCTGTTTGATGCTTGCTGTTCAAGATGTGAGCCTTCAACTCAAGCGTCCAGCGTCAGTCACCATGCCGCATGGATTCATTCCTTTAGAGCCCGAAGCCCAAAGTAAACCATTAATACTATACATTTTTTGGGGGGGTCATAGTGTTTTATCACAGAACAGCAAAGCACCCGAAAGAGAATATATAATATATATTGAAAAAAATAACACTTTTTTTTTTTAAATTGGAGCTCCAAGTTACTGAAGAAATGCTATTTGTTCATTAATTGGTCTTGGAACAAATCACCAAATCATTTGTCTGGTACAGGGGTAGTTAATAAAGTTCAAATGGGTTATAGATCTAAGCTGAAGGTATAAATACAAAATACTAACAAGGCCGGTAGTGATAATTTACATAACCGTGTGCTGAAAGGCCTTTATTGGCCTGGTGAGATGATTCAAGACTGATAATTAGGTTTCATCCCAGGGATCCACACAGTAGAATTCAGGAACAAATCCCGAAAGGCTGTCTTCTGACTCCCACAAGTACACCATGACTCATCAGTCCTCTTCCACAGAACACAAATAAAGAAAATGCTACTTAAATGTTAAAAAAATATACGTAAAGGGCATTCATAAGGATTATGTAAAAAAAACAATTTTTAAAATACCTTAATATTTGATTATATAAAACAGAACTTCAAGGATACGTGGCAAAAAAAATAGAGTAATGTTGAATTTTTAAGAAAAAGGATAATTTCAATGTTTGATTCTAAAATCCTCTCCAAATTAAAAAATAACATTATATTATCTGAAATATTATATAATATCTGAAAAATTTCAAATAAAATTTCTTCACAATGAGATCAGCCAGTACATGAACATGTCATGTATAAAACAATAATAATCAAGGAAATTCATCTTTTTCTTTTTTTTTGGTTTTTCGAGACAGGGTTTCTCTGGGGCTTTGGAGCCTGTCCTGGAACTAACTCTGTAGACCAGGCTGGCCTCGAACTCACAGAGATCCACCTGCCTCTGCCTCCCGAGTGCTGGGATTAAAGGCGTGTGCCACCATCGCCCGGCGAGGAAATTCATCTTAAAACTATGAAGTGCTATTTTGCATTTCAGACTGGCAAACATGTTTAAAAGCTGAAATTCTAGGAGCTGCCCAGTTTTCAATGAAATGCTACCTCTGAAGGCCTTGGCCATCATGTATGGAAACACCTAGAATTGTCCTTTCTCTCTTTCCCAAGACCCTTGTTCTGGAAAAAATTTCCTTAAATATTTAACTTCAATGTCAACCTAGTGATGGGTTTCTGAGAACCCTGAATGTATTTGACTCTTCCCCTTTGGTCACCATCACCTTGAGTCACCTTCCCTTTGGTTATCTACCTTGAAGCAATTTCTGTCACTCATGTGAACCTACATAATTAGGTTCGATTCTCACTAGTATGGGCTTAAGTGGCCAAACAGTGACATGTTAGTGTCTGTGCCAACATCAAAGATATTTCAAAACTTTGCTTTTGTTTAAAAATGTTTCAGAAAGCGTCCTAATGAATTTATGGTCACATTTGCAATTAATGCTCTAAAATTAATTCTGAGTTGTTGATTTATTGGGTCAAGAGTGCCCATTTAAGATTTCAATGCACATTTTTTTTTTGAAGTTTCGACAGTGTATTCCACCAGCAATGGGCAGGTCTTATCCCTTTCTTCGCTTTCAGTGTATTTTAACACTTGTTTTAGTATTTTGGTTTTTAATATATAAATAATAGTGTCTCATAGTTTTATTTTGTAACTCAGTTTAAATAAGAATGAAAATGATAGATTATTTCTAATCTTAATTCTTCTATTTGTTATTTTCTTATTTAAAATATCATACTAGGGGGAAAAAAAACAAGGCAAGAAATAAGGAAAAAGCCCTCAGAATGAACTCACAAATGTGGCCAGAGAGGCTGAAATCATTTATAGCACCTATTCCTAGTCCAACCGAGCAAGAATGAACATGATTAGAGAAGGGACTCTCTAACCAGTCCAGAATCATCATTGGGGAAAGCCCAGAGGGGAACTGA
>NC_022031.1:19215757-19231536 GCF_000317375.1 Microtus ochrogaster | reverse complement strand
AATGATAGATTATTTCTAATCTTAATTCTTCTATTTGTTATTTTCTTATTTAAAAATATCATACTAGGGGGGAAAAAACACGGCAAGAAGTAAGGGAAAAGCCCTCAGAATGAACTCACAAATGTGGCCAGAGAGGCTGAAATCATTTATAGCACCTCTTCCTAGTCCAACCGAGCAAGAATGAACATGATTAGAGAAGGGACTCTCTAACCAGTCCAGAATCATCATTGGGGAAAGCCCAGAGGGGAACTGAGCAGAAAGATAACACTTTAAATTTTGTCTCTTTTTTGATTTCATTATTAGTTAAGGATCTCTATTGAAATCTACTTAGATACACACAAGTATTTTATGATTCACACAAGAATCCTACTATTCCATTTAAAACTACATATTGCATAGCCTAAATTTCTTTCTAAGCAAACTGTAAAGCCAGGCAGTTATTATCCACAATAAACATTCATTTAGATTAATCTCTTTTGATACCATCCTTCCACAGAAAATCCTGATTAGTGAGGTCTTTGGTAGCTAAGGTTCCAGGTCAAGAACTGAGTAAGGACTGAGCACCCATCAGTGAATTTCTATTCGTGATGCATTACTCCTCTCTAAGTTTGCTCAACACTCCACTACCCGGCATGCTAGGGAAAGCACTTCTTTGGTCTAGTCATGGGATAGGATAGTGGAGAAAAACTAGAGGTGGATGGCAAGGAGCAGAAATAAAGGGTAATTTTTAAGTTACCTAGCCTTTATTTGCTACGAGCATATTAACCAACGTTACACCCAGTACTGCTCTGAGCTCCCCTCTCTAAATATAAATAAGCCAACCAGGACTTCAAAGCCCATTTCTAAGTCTATCTAATCCCGTGTAATACCTAACTGGGATATTGTGAAAACCGCAGGTCTAACCCACATAACGTGTTTACCATGATGTAATCAAAGAATCTCAGAAAATAATTGCTAGTGTTTGTATCATTATAAGTGTCTATTAGGACTGGACCAAAGGGAAGGAACTTAGACAGATGTGCGTGGGAAGCGGAGTGTACCTCCTTTTGTCCTTCACTTAGATGGGCTCCTCATCAGAAAAAGTGATAGACACAATTAAATCACCCCTGTGAAATGTTGTGAGAAGTTACCGATTAATACTGCAGAGTGCTCTGGTACCATAGTGTGAAATAAAAAGGCTAAACACTGCGTAACAGTTTCCTCGGAATGCCATCACCAACATACAACAGTGTAATCTGATTTAATTAAACAGCACACAGTTAAATAATAAAGAGCAGAGGAAGAAATGAATTAAGAGGCACAGTCCAAAGTAAAGGGCATGTTTTCAAGATGAGATCTGGAAGAAGATGGTGAGTCAATGAGGCAGAGAGACGCCGGAAAGCTGTCTGACTTGAGAGAAGATACTGACAAGGTCCCTCCTTAGACAATCTGCTGCATTCCCTGGTACCTAATTATAGCGCTAAATGTATCAGCATCTGCAATAACATGAATGTTAATGACGATCGTTGCTGAGACACAAAAGAGCACTTAATTACCCTTTGGGAGACTAAATGCCGTCGTTACTGAGAATTGTTGAAGTCATATAAAAGTTGAAAAATGTAATAAGTCGTGGCTGGCTAACTCAGAAGAGTTAGTGCCCCCCTTCCATGGTTTAAAGTTGCTGTGGGGATACCTGACCATCAAGGACATAGCCACTCTGCATCGAAATTAAGTAGATGACTGGTCCAGCTCATGGAGAGCCAGAGAACTAACATAGGTCAGTCCAGACCCCCAGTATGTAATCATTACTGGTACTTGACTGTAAACATTTTCCTCTCATAGTCACCTTATAGCCTTTATTTTAAAAATCATGGCATCAAAATAGTGTAAGGAACCCAAACTCCAGAGTCTCTGAAGAAAGAGCTGCCAGCTAATGTCCCCTCCATGGGGTCAGGCAAGTACAAGGAAAGTTGTCAGAGTCATTCCTGCAGATCTACTCAAGCACTTCATACCATTGCAACACTGGTCCTAGGTCTTTATTTCTGCAATTAACTTTCTTTTGTTTAAACATCTAGCTGTTACAAAAGGAAAACTAGCACAAGACAGCAGAAAAGGATGAAGGGAAGCAAGCAAAAATCGATTTCCAATACATGCCCACTGCACCAGAGAAAGTGAGGAACAATGTGGCAGGTGAGGCAGGACGCCTGGAGGGAAGGAGTTTGGCAAAAGCCCACTTTTAAGTGGAGTAGTGATAGGAACGGCGGGGCTGCATCCCCAGCACCCCGGCTGCCGGGCTAGCTTATGCCCCAAAATAACAACACAAAAACTGTATTCATTTTAAAGACTGCTTGGCCCATTTCCATCTAGCCTCTTCTTGGCTAACTCTCACACCTGGACTAGCTCATTTCTAATAATCTGCTGTAGACCACGAGGTGGCTTACCGGGGAGATTCTAGCCTACGTCCATCCTGGGTCAGAGCTTCATCACATTTGCCTCAGAGAGCAGAGCTCTCGTGTCAGCCCTGGAGATGGGAGCATGGTGTCTCTGCTCCAGAGCACAGAGCTGTCGAGTCTGAGCTCACTTCCTCTTCCTCCCAGCATTCTGTTCTGTTTACTCCTCTCACCTATGTTTTAACCTATCACGGCCAAGCAGTTTCTTTATTACTTAACCAATGAAATAAACAGATTGATATACGACACTCCCACATCACTAATGATAACTAAACTTTTTACAGTTATTTTGGGGGGCATGCACGCTGCAGTCTGCAGGACTCATGTCATAAGATTTCAGTTGATAGAGCAGAAGGCTGGCCCACCAGAATGAATGCATTCTTATGGAGATAAACCCAGTTCACAAGGTGCTGGGCCTACTACCTTTTGTATGTCAGCTGATTCTTACAGTAGATCTCTTGTGTAATCATAAGCACTCTTCCTTAGTACAAGATTCAGCAGAGTATGGATTATTGGGCACAATTCTTTCCCATGTACTGGTATATTGGGTCATCCCCCCTCCACTCCATGGGACCTCCAGTGAGAAATGTGATCACATAGTCAATAGCCTTGATTCCCACAGTCTACTCTGTGCTTCGTTCCGTTAGATACATTAGAAGTCACCTTCCTGGAACTATCTTCCATTTGGCAGAACATATAGTCAGGAGAGGAGTCTATTTGGGAGCGTCAAAGATAAAGGGAAGTCCCAGTTCAGAGAGCTGCCTCTGTTTTGCGCGTGTATATAAAGTGGAAACTTCACAGAGCGGAGAGAGAACAGCAGGAGAAGAATAAAGAAACGGATGCAGAAAAGTACGTAGTGGAGAGTTCATTTTGCCCTCAGACCTAAGTCCTGTGCTTGCTGTAAATCTTCTGAACACTGAAGGGCACATGAGGTCCCCATACATCCATATTCACATATCATACATGCACACCTCTATGGACATCAAATGATAACTTCTAGAAGTAAGCACTCTCCATCATGTGGGTCCAGAGGATGGAACTCACGTCATCAGGCTTGTCCTCCAACAACTTTACCCACTGAGCCATTGCACAGGCCCTCCAGTAAAAATTGTAATGAATATTTCCTCACTGCCCTGGATTTAAAATTGAAGACATCATAATAGACCTAATGAGATCGATTTTCAACAAGAATGAATGAAACCGCAATAAATATAGGACTGGGGGGAGATAAAATAGAGAGGAGGAGGGTCAAACACTTTTTCCAAGGTGAAGGTAGCCAGAAGAAGGTGGCTAGTGCACACCTTTGAGGTGACTGAAGTCATGCTTTGTTCTGGTTTTTTGTTTGTTTGTTTGTTTGTTTGTTTGTTTGTTTGGGGTTTGGATGCTTAGGTCTCCATCAAATACCACAGTGGAAATGGAGTAGTGAGAGATGTGAAAGAGGGGAGGGAGGGGGCAACTGTGGTTGGTACAGAAAACGAATAAAAAATTAAAATAGAAAAGTGTGTATGGCATGAAATGCAGTGAAAAATGGAAGTGTAAAAAGTGTTTTCCTAGATACATATCTAAAGATTTAATACCATTCTGCTTAAGGAATACAGCAATAAAATGACTCCTAATGACATTCTGCTATATCCATAAATATACCCAGCCATCATCAGAGAAGTTTCTTCTTGCAGCAGACCAGAACAAACACAGAGACCCTCAATGCATCAATGTGCAGAGAGTGAGAGCTATTGAAGCACTCAGTGCTAAATGAGATGTCTTCATCAGAGCCTGCCTTTCACAACTCATTTCTACTTTTTTAACTTGAATGAATCAGAGTTCACGGACACTCAATAAAAAAGTCACGTATGTCTCACTCCGCTCACATTCTCATCATCCCTCAAAACTAGGTGAAGGACAATCATTTGGAAGACAAACCAGAATGGATATCTCCCTTCACATCTTGCTGGCTTTCTGAGGTTACCCTTACATCTCTGCTTCATATCACATATGCACAGTGTGTTGCTTAAGTATCCTGAAGGTGCCTGATATGTGAATAGACTTTCAGCTCAACTTCCTGGTGCCTATTTCAGAATTCATATCAGGGCAAAATGAAAATATTAGAAAGAAACACAAATGTAAGAGGAAATGAGTGCAAAGAAAAGCATGGGTTAGTCATGCATTGATATGGAATAGCAGTGGGCGGTATGCTTCCCATGTGGCAGGGTCATTGGAGGGGATAGATAGCCAGGTAATTAGCACTTCCTACTGACAATGGAGCTCATGGCATTGTCATTGAACAAGGATAAGATTTTTCTTTTATGCCAGATCCTAATATTTTTAGGGGGTACTCCAAAAGTCTAAACAGTAGATTGTTGTCCATTAACACCTATCAAGAATTCCCAAAATGGCTTTGTTTTCTGAAAACTTCCATTGAATTTTAAAACTCCATTTTCATGTTCGTACTATAAATAATAATTTTTACTTAAGTTGAATTAACCCTTCCAAATTCCATTTTGGAACACTCACAGCAACTGCCTTTCAAATCTCAGACACTAATATATACCATTTTAACAACATGGAGTTAAGAGTTTGGAATCACAATATTGCATATTCTAATGAAAGTTCACAGTTTTAGGTATCAAAGGAAATCATAATATGCATAACGCACAATAAGCAGCATTTGCAAACCACACGTATGGTGTGAGTGCATCTGGTGTAATATTTAATTTGAATACTATCTTTGCACTATGTCTCAGCATCTTGAGTAGCACCAGGTTTTTCAAGTTCCCTTAAATAATAAAATATTTAAGATGCTTCCAACAATCAACAGAGCTCCAAAATCCAAAATTGTAGAAGAGGGAATGGTGTGAGTTAAAGTCAAAATGGAACTTTTTATGTAACTTGATTGTAGAAATGTAAGGTCTTAGGTTCTCAGCACCAAATGTGTGTATGTGTGCGTGCGTGCGTGTGTGCGTGCGTGCGTGTGTGTGTGTGTGCCTGTGTGTGTGCTCAGCTGTAGCGTGGGGGCTTTCTCAGTAGATAAGAAGATCTCTTACTGTGCAAGCACGGGAACCTGAGTTCAGATCACCAGTGCCCACTTAGAAATTGGAAATGGCACTGTTGCCCCAACATTGGTGGATAGGGCAGAAGAACAGATGAAGCTTTTTGGTCAGCCAGCTTCACTGAAAAATGTAAGCTCTAGGTATGTGAAAACCCATGTCTCCAGAAGAAAAGGTGACAATCGGCAGATCAGGCACTTGACGTTCTCCTTTTACCTCATATTCATGTACAAATACATGCATGAGTATGCCCATGTGTACACATATGCATAGATCATACATGCATACATACAAAAAAATTAAAACCTAAAATTAGTATATTGCTTTTATAAAATTATGCATATTTAAGTAAAATTTAAGTAAATAAAGTAAAAATTTCAAGATATCAAATCTAATCAGAAATTATTCTACCATGGGTGAATATCAGTCACGACGGCTCTACATGTACAGATACAAATCAATAATAAAGTCATAAGTCCTTATAAAATAAAGATCATTGTATGTATTTTAAGTATCTAATTTTACTAGTGCTCAACAAATTAGAGCTAAACTATAAAACATTCCATTTTTAAAACACTTTTTTCCCACCATAATTAATCAAAATCACAAAGAAAAAATTAGTGGTTTGAGTTATGGCTGTTATTAAAGCCATATTTAGTTTCTAATTAGTACTCTTTGGTAATAATGAAAGAAAGGAAGATGGTCACACTTCCTCCTGTTTTTTTATTTTGTGTGTGCTAATTAACTATTGTTCGTGAACTGCCAAGGATCACCACACTGACATCCTGTTTTAATGGAATTCCTATAGTTCTTTCCTTAGTTTGTGCTGCTTCTTTTCCCAGATCTGTTTCGTTCTTAAGATGTGTGCTAATCCACTGTGTACCTGGTTGAGTCCCAGAGTCAACTAGTTCTTTCAGGAACAGCGCAGGAGTTTGTGTTTGGGAATGGGTGCCTTTGACCATCATATTTAGTGGACAGCTTTATATGGGCAGAATATCCTTTGGCCAGCTTTGTCTCTGAATGAAGCTTATAACACTCCATTGTTAGTGGATATTGGACATTGCAGAAAAAAGCAGGTCTGACTTTTCCTTTATAGGAATCTTCTGGTTGCTGGATTTTTAAAAATTTATTTAAGTGTCTAAATAATTTCTTATTTTTTGGTTTATTTATTAGTTTTAAAGGTAAACCAGAATGGTCTCAAGCAGAGATGTGTTTGTCACTACCTCCCAAGTGCTGAAATAAAATGTAGGAGGTATGTGCCACCATGTCTTCTTTATCTATTTATTTGGGTTTTCTGGAGACAGGTCTCACATTATAACCCTAGAAGGCCTGGAACTCACTGTGTACAGCAGCCTGGCTTTGAACTTGCAATAATCCTCCTGCCTCTGCTTCCCACATGCTGGGACTAGAGGCATTCATTACATGCTCAGCCTTAATCATTTTATATCTGAAATACTAAAACTTTAGATATACATCAGGATTATTTACTCTTGAGTGAATGTATGTATGTGTATACATGTGTATTTGTATATATGTAGGTGTCCATGTATATAGGGTTATGTGCAGGTATCCATCTGTGTTTATGTATATGCAGGTGTACATGTGTGTTAGTGTGTGTCCATGTGTCCCCTGTGCAAGGGTGTATACAGACGTACATGTGTGTTTGTGCATATCCAGATATCCTTGTGTATAGGGGTGTATGCAGGTATCTATGTGTGTCTCTGTATATCCAGGTGTCCCTGTATGTAGGGTGTATGCAGGTATCCATGTTGTCTATATGTATCCAGGTGTCCCTGTATGTAGGAGTGTATACAGGTGTACATGTGTGCTTGTGCATATGCAGGTGTCCCTGTATGTAGGGTGTATGCAGGTATCCATGTTGTCTATATGTATCCAGGTGTCCCTGTATGTAGGAGTGTATACAGGCATACATGTGTGTTTGTATGTGTACAGGTGTCCCTGTGTGTAGGAGTGTATACAGGTGTACATGTGTGTTTGTGCATATGCAGGTGTCCCTGTATGTGGGGTGTATGCAGGTATCCATGTATGTCTGTATGTATCCATGTGTCTCTGTCTGAAGGAGTGTATACAGGCATACATGTGTGTTTGTATGTGTACAGGTATCCCTGTGTGTAGGATGTATGAAGGTATCTATGTGAGTCTGTGTATACCCAGGTGTCTGTATGTAGGAGTGTACATAGACATACATGTGAGCATTATTTTTTTCCAGACTGGACTCACCACACAGACTAGGTTGCCTCACCAGAAAAACTGTGCTTTCCTTTGTATCCGTGCCCAACTTTTTACATGGCTTTTTGGAGACTGAACTCAGGTGCTCAACTGCAAACCAAACTCTAGCAAATAAACTGGTTCCCCATCTTTAAGTTTGTTTTTTAGGTTTTTATTCATAAAATCTACATATATGTGTGAATATGTACAATTGTGGGAGCAAGTGCAGGCCAGAAGAGGCCACCAGATCATCTGAATCTAGACTTACAGGTGGTTGATGCCCATGAAGCCGGTCACTGGGAGCCAAATATGAGTTGTCTGTGAGGGAGAAAACAGTCCTTCCACGGAGCCATTTCTCCAGGACCTCTCATTTTGTCTTAATTTCCTCTGGAACAGGACATGCTCATTGTCTCTGTAAATTTAATTCTTAGTTAATTTCAAGAAACTTATTTATTAAAGTTGAAATGTTTTAATTATCTCTTTGCTTTATGAGTTGAACTTTAACCAGCAAAGCATCTATTATCTCTGCGTCAGGGCCCTGCTTTTTCCATGCCTGTTCCTTCTAGTTGAGTAAAACTCAAGCCTTTTTCTTCTAAACTCAGACTTTTTCTCCTAACTATGAGTTTGGTTTTTAGATATTTCTCAGTGTTTTGGTGAACTAGATGGTTTTCACTTTGCAGAGTTGCTGTTTGTAGTTTCAATCAAGAAATTCTGGGGTTTTGTTTTGTTTTAAGAAAAACTCAGGACACAATTAGCAGATATGATGTTTTTAAAATGAATATTTATTTTTTATAATAATATGATTTATACTTTCAGACCTATTCTTGCCTCCAATATATTATTATTATTATTATTATTATTATTATTAGATATGTCAAACCCAGGGATTGGAAACAAAACAAGACAAAGCCATCCTGGTTTCTGTTCTGATATGCTTTGAATACCACTTAAATATTATTGATCTAAACCCATAGGGATTGATGGTACCGATGAGACAGGTACCGAGGTCCTGTGTTCATCTGCAATGGTCTACTTTTAAAATTATTACAATTGGATATTGAAAATGATGGAATGTACATAACATTGGTTTCCTTTGAGTTGTTGTTTGCTGACAAGAAGGTGAAATAAAATAAACAGGGGTGGGATATGAACATCATGAACTAAAAGGCAATAGAGATAATAAAGATGCTAGAATAATAAATGCTTCACAAGAAAGACAAGCTCATTAAGGGTAAGATATAAAATTACCTTCTTAACAGACTTAAAATTTTTATTCATCTTTGCCTCTTTCCTTATTTAGTTTTTGGCACACTAAACTACCCTGCCTGACCTTGAACTCCCAAGCCTCCTGCCTCTCCAGAGTGCTGCAATTACAGGATCACGCTAATCTAGATGGAAGTGTATATGCTGTCAGACAGACACACGCACACACACACACACACACACACACACACACACACACACACACCCCATAGACAAAAAGACTTTTATGATTTTCTATGTATGGGTCTTTTGCCTGCATGTATATACGTCTGTGAGCCTGTGCATGAAGTCCCCAAGGAGGCTAATACAGGGCATCAGATGCCCAGGGCTAGAATTACAAATGCCATGTGTGTTCTGGGGATTGAACCTGGTTCCTCTGGAAAAGTCGTCAGTACTCTTACATTATGAGGCATTACTCCAGCCTGATGAAAATTATTTTCTATTTATTATTATGGTGTATGTTAATTGTGTGTACGGGTGCATGCATCATGATATATACAGAGAGACGTTTCTCTTTTCACACTTAATGTGGGCTCCCAGATCAAACTTGAGGTAGCAGTCTTTCATAGCAAGCATTTTACCACCTACGCCAGCTTCCCAGAACCAGCACTAGGTGGCAGAGGCACTATCTAGGAACTATTAGCCTCTTGCAAAAACTTCAGCTGGATCACAGGTCACCATGCCTCCAGAGCACCCAGGGGCTCAGGACAATTCACAGGTCTCATTCAGAATTTGCTTCTTCTTCTTAAAAAGCAATTGTATTGGCAGATTGAACTTTAATTAGATAGTGAGTTTTAAAGACAGTCTCATGGGCTATTGTTGAGTGTTTGTTATGTTCTTCTGTGGAACCGACTCCTATTGCTCCACAGTGAATCCCATTAGCACAAGCAGGGCAGGGATGTTTAAATAGGTTTTGTCACCACTTAGTTTAATTTGGGTTACGAAATTGCTGTGACATGCTTCACGGAGGCAGGAGCCTTCCATGCTGCTCCTGCAGGTGAGTTTTAAAGTCACAGCTTAAACTCATGAAGACGAAGCATCACATTTTATCTTCATAATGAGCTCTGAAGCAATTTCACCTTGCAGGACCTTTGCTCCTCAAAAAAAAAAAAAAAATGGTCTGGAGAAAGTCTAGTGGAAGCACTCTGCTGCCTCCTCCTTTCTCTTCCAAATCAACCTATGGCTCAAAACTGTCACTTCCATTACGGGTTACATTCATTGAGAATCGATGCTCCCTCCCTTAGATACATCATCATCTGCAAGCCTCTTTATTATTTTTCTGCTTGAAGCTCATTTAATATAAAACATTTTCTCACTTGTCATTTTTTTTTTGTGTGTGTGTGTGTACATACACACACATTCATTGTGTGCACAGAGATCCATGCCAATTTCTTGCACAATTACTCCCCTCCTACGTTTTTATTTTTATTTTTTTGAAACAGGATATCTCAAGGAACCTGGAGCCCCCGGGGTCATCTAGCTTTCTGATCAGCAGGTTCCAGGGTTCTCCAAGGGTTTAGAGTTATTCCACCTCACCCCACTTCTACCTGTGTTCTGGGGTTCAAAAGCAGGTCCTTGTGTCTTTAAAAATGTTTTGTTCACTTAGTTAACAGTTTTCAAATCTCTTCACGTCTTTCCTGTTAGAAGTGCCTTCTATTGTCTGTGAAGTAGACAAAAGACATTTATTTTTAAACTGGTAAACTAACAATTATGCTTTCATTTGAGCACTAGTACCAAGTTACACACAAGGGGACCTGTATTCATTTTATTAAAATTTCCCCTTTGCTAGAGCCTGAGATTATTTTCAGCTTGTCTACTTTTGTATCATAATATCTTTAAAATACAAGGCCATGTTTTTAAAAGAAGGAACGCCATAACATCAGCTTTGGTAGCTAGAAAATACAGAGATTTGATCAAAGCAAAAATCCCAAATGAAACAGCAGAGAAGAGCTGTTCTGAGCTTAAGTAGTATGCAGATTGCTTTATTTTAAATGGTAGCATGATAGCAAATGATATTTCTGGATCTTGGCACATCAAACTACCCACAGATGAAAGATGACTTAATTGCTTTGACCACAGTCCGAGTCGGAATAGCTCAGTTGGCAAATATAAAAATAGCGCGGTGCTGTTTGCATTTGAGCAAGGAAGGATTTCATTTTAATGTCCAAAGTCGAGATAACAAAGCAACAGAGGAGGGGTACGTCTTGCAAGAAAGGTGCAATTTTTTGATTGATGTGTCTAAGGGTTGTATGGGACACATTGATCTTGTCAGTTACGCCCTTGTGCATAGGAAATAACACTGTCAGGGTAGTGCCTTCAAATTCAGACCATAGTATATTGAGAGTTTATATCTCAGAGGCTTAATGGTTAAGCATCCACGGAGATTTGTTGTTTCTGCTGTCACCTTTAAATAACCCCCTAAGATTCTTTGAATAAGCCATTGTTTCCTTAAATAGCCAATGGTGGCGTTAATATGTGAAATTGCGTCTCCTAATTTTATCAAACAAAGAGTTTCAAATAATCATAGCAGAGTGAAGCTTATTGTACTTTGGAGTTTATTATGTAGTCATACAAGTAAAGTAAAGAATCCATAGAAGAGGAAAAATATGACCCAAAGAATAAGAAATTTCTCCAAGGCCTGTATTAAATACAAATCAAAAGCAAGTAATGATAACTGTGAACTACAGACTCTCCATTTTTCGCACTGTGCACTGTTTGAGATGATGTTGCTTTTTATATTTTCTAAACTTTGTAATCTAAACAGCAAACTTAATTCAGGAAAAAAAATCTTCCATAACTGATTACCATAAGCATGACCACAGACCTTTAAATCAAAAGTCACTTGAGTTGGAAAAGGTTTAGGTTTTTCTCAATAAATTATTTTTTATAATGACTATAAAAGTTATATAGTACTCGGAGGCTAGCTGGAAGGAGATGCTTTACTGTGCCTGAATTGCAGGGAACACTTTCTGAGACATAAAGCTGACAATCAGACATCTGAGTGTGACGCAGAAATAACCGTCCCTGAGAGATTGAAGTGAGGACATTAGCAACTGGACATAGACTCTTGTTCTTCAGCCAGGAGCTACGACGGGTGAACCGCAACACAAAAACGTGCACATAGCTGGAAAGAGTAAAATCCCACAAGAAATCACTTTTATATTTCAAAAAAGTAAGTGGGAATCCCTGCTCGGCAAATCTGTATCTCTTTTGGTATTTAGAAAATATCGCTGTGATCATAGGAAACTGTGTGTATAAAATGGCTTAATTTTCAAAGTTTAAGTCCTAATTACTGTTTACTAATTACTGTTAAATAAAGTCTTTACTCTTGCATTATTATAATTTCATGTTTTGAATGTTGAAAATGCTCCTCATCTGTGTAACCAATAGTAAGGAGAAGCTGATGTGTTTGAACATGCAGTAGATATTGATAACTAGTGTGATTACTTTAAAAACATATTCTTGATCAAGGCAACAACGAATAAGCTGTTGGTTTAAAGGAATGATTACTGGAAGAGACCCATTTTAGAATCATTTGAAATTTAGGAAAGGTGATCTGTTTCTAAATGGAGAAGAGACTGGATTGTGTTATCCAGAGAAGACATTGGTATTTCTTTCTCATTTACTCTTTTGCAGAAATTAAAAGTCTCCCAGTGATCTTTCCACGTTTTGCAGAGATGTTTTAAAGAAATTTATGAAAGTGTACCACCCTCTACCTCCCAAACTCCGTTTCCAAGAAGGAAAGAAAATTAACTATCAAATAGTCTCTACCAAATAGGAAATGAAATAGCTATAGGTTCTTGCCATGTAGCCAAGGCTGGCGTCCCACCAGCTACAATCCACCTGCCTCAGAAGTGGAATTCCAGCTGCCAACCAGCTCACCAGGCTTACATATTCATGGCATTTTTCATACTTTGTAAGTGGTCCTCTGATGGCTGGCTTTCTCAGTGGGCTGTCAACTGTAAGAGCTGTCTTTCTTCCTATGTGACTATCACAGTGTAAATGGTCACTGAGACCACATATCCTTCTGAGTGCCATTCTGCCTTCTTTGCCTACGTGAGGCACAATGCCATCCTTCCAACAATGAGAAGTGAGTTCAGATTCCCCTTGATCCTACTCCTGTGTCATCCAGATGATGATGGCAATAATGAAAGTTCCAAACAAACCTGGAATGTTCCGCTGGAAACCCACGCATTCTGCGTTTATTGTCTTGAACACTGAAAAGGATCCTACAGTTTTTGAAATGTACTGAATATGTTATATCCTCTATCTTTCTTTTTCAGTTTATATTCCAAAAAATTCTTCTCAGGCCACGGCTTATAAAAATTTACCACATTCAGCTTTGACCTTTTGTTTTAACAAAGTTTCTCTGCTTTGGAGCCTAGTTTGCCTTAAGGTCTCAGTCCCCACTTTGTGCCTTTCTTTTTTTTTTTTTTTTTTTTTTTTTTTTTTTTTGTTTTTGTTTTGTTTTTCGAGACAGGGTTTCTCTGTGGTTTTGGAGCCTGTCCTGGCACTAGCTCTTGTAGACCAGGCTGGTCTCGAACTCACAGAGATCCGCCTGCCTCTGCCTCCCGAGTGCTGGAATTAAAGGCGTGCGCCACCACCGCCCTTTCTAAGTGGTGCAATTCCAGGTCCATCTCACCACGTCTGACTTCAGAGTTACTTTACATCATAGTAACCACTTTGTGGGATGGAGGCCCGACAGCGTATTTAACCATTTGCGAGCCTGTAGGTTGTTTCATATTTTCTGCTCTTTAAGAACATCTTTAGAGATCTTTCTACATAGACTTGTGCTTTCGCAGGTACTTAGATTATTACATTTGCAACAATTTTTACTACAGCAATATTTCTTATAACTCCGCATACAGTTATTTTAAAATTTAGCCTACTTTTTAACCTTTATTTGATTTTTTTTTTAATAAAAAACAATCCTGAATCTTTTTTTAGACCATTTTGGACATTTTTGCTTTTCTGTTAATTACCAGGTTAAATTATTTACCATGTTTCCTGTTTAATAGCCTGTGGTTTTGTAGATGGCCTCTGTATGTGAGGTGTGTTCATTTCCCCCAATACATCACTCGTCTTTACTTTGTTTGCAGTTGTTTTCTTACAGAACAGGAGATTTGGTGCTTTTCCGGGCATCAGCCTTTCCCTTTGTGAACCCTGGTTGCCAGTGTGTGCAGAGAGGTCTTTTTTCGCACCGTGAGAGCATCTTTGTAGCAATGGAGCTCTTCACTCACAGGACAGGTAATTCCCAATTTATAGGAAGCCTGATTTAACTGGGATTTTAGATCGATTTAATATTGATTCTAGAAAAACAAAAGAAAACGTGAGAATAATTTATCTTGAGGAATAATGAAAGATGGCACAGCAAGCAGCTAAGGTTTAAAAAGAAAAAATAATTCAGACAAACATGTTCTTCTCAATAAAAATTACAGTCTTAGCTGGTGACCAAAAGCAAGAGTCAGAATAAATTTATACCTTTTGACTTGCATTGTCTTCATAAATCTTTTTATCAAAAATTACTTCTGGGTGGCTTCTTTGTGGTGACTACTCTCACTGAGTTGAAAACTGCCTGATGAACCACAAGCAATGGAAAGACTGGCAGCATTGATACACTTAGCACAGGGAAAAAGAAACAAGCCTCACACGAAGCCTGGCAACCAAATGTAGGAATATATTGCTATCGAGATGATTTTACAGCCTTTGTAAAAGACTAGAGACAATTTTGCTCCATTCAGCAAGCACCTCACAAGGAGGAAAGAGGCGTACTCTTAATGGGAGAAGAGAAAAACAGAGGTGGGTGTGAGCACTGAGGGTCTGAGAACATAAAACATCAAAATGTGGGCTCTAAATTATGTGACCTGGCTGCTGTTGGTGGCTTGTTGAAGTCGGATTTCCTTTAAGGTTGACCTCAAACTTTCTATGCAGCCAAAGCTGACTTTGAACTTCAGGTCCTAATGGTTTATGCCCCACATGTTGGGATTACAGGGAAGCACTCTGATGCCCAACATCCCATTACTCCACTGGTTTTATTTGTTTGTTTATTTATTTGACAGTTTCGCTATTTAAAACTGGGTTGTGTGGGACATACAGAGACCGGACTCCTCTGCCTGCTCTCTGCTGAAATTAGAGGCTTGGACCCTGTCTGACTGCATCCAAAGACTCAACCATGGCCCACTCAAGGAAAGGTGATTTTAGAGCTAGTACCTGAAAGTTCTGTCAGAAAAAAAAGCCAATAAGATAAAAGCCAGGAATAAACTATTAGGTGAACAGTCAGTGAATTGGTTCAGATTGAATAGCCAAAGAAACATAATATAGTGTTCAAACTAAATGTTTGTGTCTCTTAGAAACGTCTTCCATAATCTCCATTATTTAATACCATGAGGAAGTCAGGAAAAGTATGATGAATAGGGGCATCTTCCTCTTGAACCTCAGGATGCTCAAAGGGAATGGCCAAATATGACATATTACAGATGTCACTGCCATAGATCTGCTGTATCTGCCACAGTTTTTCTTATCTCATTAGACAATTTACAGAGCAGTGCAATCCAACAGACATGTGAATCACAGTTCAGAAACTTTTCCCCAGAAGAAACAGACTGCTTCTGTGAGAGAGTCCCTCCCACGTGTTCTGTATTCACTATATACATTCTCTGAACTCAAATACATATTTTCTTTTTTTGTATTATTTCTTTTATTTATTTATTTATTAAAAATTCCACTTCCTCCCATTTCCCTCCCCCTTTTCCTATCCTCCTCCCTCTCCCTCTCCAGTCCAAAGAGCACTCAGGGTTCCCTGCCCTGTGGGAAG
>NC_022031.1:19202632-19215255 GCF_000317375.1 Microtus ochrogaster | reverse complement strand
ATCTTCCAATTACCTGCTTTTATTTTTCCTCATGAGCTTTGTTCTTGCAAATGTGGGAAGAAACTCAAGGGAATGAAAATGCAAATAACCTTTTAGACAAATCTAGACTTTGCATCCATGACAAGAGTGGTTTTTTTGGGATTATTGTCATTATTTATTTTGTTTTGTTTGGGAGAAGTGCTTATGGTCCAGTTGCTTTTCAAGTCAGTTTGAAATGTGTACTGCTGTCTCTGTACCACCCACATGGTAATGCCATTCTCTCCATGGGCATCATCTGAACTTATGATACTGTAGGATGATCTCCTTCAGAGATTTGACACGGAAATTTCCATAAGAGGACACTGTTTATGTATTGACATTCATATCACGAAGACTTTTGCAGCTGTTAGTGCCTGTTTTGTTTTCATTATCTTGAGATAGTATCTTTAGATGTAGCCCTGCTGGCTTGGCACTATTGTCCAAACTCTCCAGGCTTGAGCCACCATACATACATACATACGTATGTACGTATGTATGTACATGTGTCTATTACAATATACAGTGCCAACATTGTATATATATAACACAAATGTTATCTTTTTCTTCCCCCTTCCCTCCCTTTTTTTCTCCCTCCCCCTTTCTATGTTCTAACCAGACAATTCTATCCTACTTTTCATTGAAATACATTAACAAAACAGTCAAGTTAAATGTCTCTTTAATAGGAGTTAGTGACTATGACTATGTGCAACAATACCAAATTGCTAGAGTAGATTAAATGACCTCATCAAAAACATTAGAGAATGTGTCAAACTTATCCATGTTCAATTTCAAAATTTATTGTGAAAAGCTCTTTAGTTCACCATCTGTTTATCTAGTTCCTCCTATATATAATCAAATTTCTTTCAAACAGGAGCTCTTACATTGACAGAGTAAATGAGTCCAAATATTTAGCTTAATAGATCTTCACTGCAATTAATAAAATTAATCCTTCACTGAAATGACATTTGCATTTGTCTGTTTGATCTGCTGTTTTTTGAACGATGTTCATAATATTTTGTACACTACAAAAAGCATCTCTACTTTTATTTGTGTTCAAGCAGCTGCCCTGTGTATGCAATCCGAGATGAGAATTGCTTTCATATGGGTATCATCTCTAATTCTTTTTTCAAAGTTGGAGATCAAAGGCAGCACCTTTGACATGC
The DNA here is from genome assembly GCF_000317375.1 of Microtus ochrogaster. Taxonomy (NCBI): domain Eukaryota; kingdom Metazoa; phylum Chordata; class Mammalia; order Rodentia; family Cricetidae; genus Microtus; species Microtus ochrogaster. The sequence continues at coordinate 19,214,074 of NC_022031.1, read as the reverse complement.
AAGCAAGCTCTCTATCAATCAATTGGTTATCTACCCCAGTCCTATCTCTGTGTCTTAGCAGGTTCCGGTTTTATTAATAAGAGGGAGCAAGCTTTTCAAAAATACACTTGGAAATTTCATGTACTAAGTACCTGCAATTCTAGTGTGTACACTATGCTCTTCTTGAAAATTATTTACTCTAAATGATATTTCAGGATCAAAGCCTAAAATGGACATTTTATAGGATTGGGTGGTGAGGAAACTGTTGCCTAAAGAAAATGAAGGTCATTGAGAAGATGCATCTAGATTACTTGCTAAGGGTTGCTATGAGGTTGCAAATGAGGAGGCAGGAGCAGTTGAGTTGGAAGAATCACTTTTACTCTTTTTCCTCCAGACGGGGGTAAGTACCGTTCTCCAAAGCAAGGGGGAGAAGCCTCTCCGAAAGAACTCACTCTTTGAAACACGGTGATAAATCATCGGAATGGCAACTGAACACCTCGGTGTTTGCTGACTTGTCCGTTCTTGACAGTACTTAATTTTGCAGCATCTTTCTCATGAAAATAGTCCGGTCTGTCTTAGCATGAACCTATGATGTAATTTCTGTGAACAAATTCTGTATTCGAAAAATTAAATGACATTTTATTATAAACCCCCAGCAGAACTACATCTGAATGTATAAAGCTGATGTGTATATAAAACTAGAACACAAAGTTCTCTTTAGAAATAATTCCCTTTGGGAACTGTACCTGACAGTGTTCAATGGCCATAGATGTCTGGATAATGCTTTTTAATCATAACCTGGCTATCACAGAAATGATTTTTGAAGCATAAAATAAAAGTGTGTCTGTATGTACTTGAATATTTTGATTTTTAGTATTCAAACATTATCATACCCATGATATTCTCTTTGATGTCAGGAGATGGCGCTGTGGGTTTTAAATCTCAGAGCTAACAATTTCAAAGCCCAGCTAAATCTTTAGTTTTCCTATTTCTGGTCAAACCCTAAAAGTATCCATCATCTTTGTTCGAATTACTTTAAACATTTTTTTTCAGAGTGTTTTCTAACATCATGAAGATAAGATTGCAGGGGCGAGACTCCTATAAGGACAAAGAAGTCTATTGTTACCGGTCCCCACGGAAGACAGCCACATTTTATGTCTAAAGTAAGAAAGGCAACAGGGAACTCTTCATAAGCTCTTTCCGCTAGTTCTGCGTTTATTTCAGCCACGTAGCTTAGGTCGTCCCTTGAGTTTCGGCAGTGATAAGCAGGCACCCTATTTCTGTCCCTTCACACAGACTACCTGACCTTGAAAGTCACCAGTATTGGGAACTTCCCTTCAGCGGGCTCCGGGCCGGTTTGTGTGGATACTGGAAACAGCTTTTGCAAGGGGATTTCTGTTCGTATCGATTCGAGCTTGAACCACTGCTTCGCCAAAGTCAAAGAGTACTAAACAAAAGCCTCCTTTCTTTAAAACAGACTAAGGAGAAGAACTCCGTGGGTAGAGTTTGTAGCAAATCCCAAGGTCGAAATCTTGGGAATTGGGAAGCCCAAGGCAATACGAAGTTCGAGCCCCTTGGAGTGCTGCCGGAACTGTTTCAGCTCTGACCTCTGTCTTGGTCCCTGCTTTCTCTCTGTTAGTTCTCTTCAACCCGGAAAGTGCTAGGATATTCGCAGACCCCCACCTCTCCAGAGAGCCTTGAAGGAAGCGAAACAAATACCGGTGGCAAAAGGATGCGGGAGGAACTTGGGCACTTTGATGGACTTGACTCTGTGCCATTGAGATCTCAAGGGACCAGGGGGAGGAGCGAGCGTTTAGCCGACCCAAGCCTAACCAAACGCTACAGGGTAGAAGAAGCAAAATGCAACTTCAAGGTCAAGGTGTCTCTTCCTGGGGCTGGAGGACGGCCAAGAGAGCCTTGGCCTAGAGGGATGGGGGGCTCGGGCTTCACGGCATTGAAATTGTCAGCGCAGGAGCAGTTTATCAGACAGGGTCCCTGGGGACTCGGCAGTCGCTGCCAAAGAGGACCTTCAGAGCGGGGAGGCACACCACCCCCCTCAGTCTGTCACATTATTCCCACAGCTCTTAGAGAATTCACTTCCCCCTCGGAGCGGCTCCCTAGCTAAAGTTTATGTTATTTTTGCTCAACTTTGTTTTTATTTTCCAAAGTGTTCTGAAATAGATAAATCTGAAACACGCAGACAGCTCAGAGCCAGACATCTCCTGGCTGTTTAATTTAGGTAAGTCATAAAGTTATCTGAGATGCAGAAATGCCACAGCGAAATCCCTACCACCACCCCCACCCCCACTTTAAGGTAGGGTGAGTTCCATTATGATTCTGCCTGAGCTATTTTCAAATCCAAACAAATATTAGAATCATCTCTAAGAAATATAAGTTTGACCTACACATTACTCAGGTCTGCAACTCCGCCCTCTGATTCCAATGTGGTGATGCTTGCTGAATATTTTAGACGCTTTTAGGGGCTTTCGGAGTGTTTCATCCAACAATAATAAAATTTGTTCATCTTTAAAAGAGCGCTTTGATGTGTAGACTTTTGAAATCCAGCACTCAGCCGAAAATGCACCCCTTTTTGAATCTGTTGGCCAAAGACCTTCTTCATGGAGGCAACGAACAGCTCGGGCCCCACGAACTCTTTTGCTTGAGTATCCCTGGCTGTTCCACTCTTCCGCTGGTGCTGGCCAAAGGACCTGTTCCCTGGGTCTCTGGTATCCCAAACCTCCTTCGGCTAAACTGTGCGGAGCAGAGCGCAGAGCGGTGTGGAGGGAAGGTTTCTATAGATGGTTCAGGATCCAGGGGGAGGGCGGGAAATCAAGTCTGGGTACGGGGATCAAGCCCTGGGTTGGCGCCCGACCTCACTCTCCTTAGAAGAGAGTTCTGGTTTGGACTTTTTGTTCAATTTTGCAACTTGCGCCTTACTTCATGAGCCGCGGCCTTTTCTCTAACAGCTCCAGCAGGATCAAAGTTTAAGATTTCTAGAATTCCCGCGGCCTGAGGACACTGACAGAGCTGCTGACGTCACTCTCGGCTGGGCCGGGAGCTAGGCGGCCTGATTCTACCCAAAGGGAAAGGAAGTTGAGGCAGTGACTTGTGATTGGTGATGATTAAACCAGGTAACAAGACATCGGGCAGATGTGTTTTCATTGCCCTGTAAGATAAATGCAATGCTAAGTGCCTGACAACTTCCCAGAAGCAATCAGCAAAAGTTTACGAGTGCATAAACCTGGAAGACCATTCCCCGAAGCTGCTTATAGCGCCCGCATTTAAAGCTCCCATAAATTCTCTGGCCATTTCCCCAGCACAACTCTCGGGCGACTGTTAAACAGGCACCTCCTTTGGGGAGGCTGGGGGGATTTTCTCTAATCTCAAAAGAGGTGAGCGCTAGTACCTAGGGCAGTAAAGCTGAGCCAAACTTTCCGGTAGAACTTACGATGTTGAAAGGCAGAGAGGTGGGACTAGGGAACAGAGGAGATTGTAACCTCACACAATGAGTAATTGGATACCTATAAAAAGAACCAGGATTTGCTGAGGTCTTGCTATGAGGCTGGTGGCATCTTTGCCACTGATCTGCCTGATTTTTGGTTTTGATTGTATTTTAATCACCCTGTCCTTCCTGGATGCCCTCCCAAGAAGACACCAACAGCTAAGTTAAGAGCTTTTTTTCAAACTGGTACTTGCTGCATCCTATGCCTTTTCTTCATCATCTTCATCAGATCCCTGGAAGGAATCCAGGGACCCTGAGAACACAAGGAAAGCACCCTGGAGAACGAAGTCAGACTTTAGAGAAGACTTACAGTCACTCTGCCCTGAACCACTATGGCTCTAGCCTCCACCCTTGTATTTAGCAGCCTGGCATCAGACTAACACAGCCTACCTGTGTTTGTAGAGATCGTTCTTTTATGATCCCTGTGTAAACAAGCCTGCTAACTGACAAACAATAATACTAAATACTAATAATACTAAATAATAATAAAGCTTCCTAAAGGGGCAGGTTAACAGCTGCTAGGAACAGAAGAGTAAAGAGGGGGCTGCAAGTTGCAAGAGATTGCACGCCTTACACCAAAGAAGCTTTGGTCCACAGCTATACACGTAGGTGGGCAGGCTCCAGTGTTGTGTAATGGCCAGGCCAAGATCCCAGGCAGTAGATCTTCAGGCAGTCTGCTTGCTGGATCTGAGTCTTTGGGTTCCAACACCGCTGAAGGAACACCAGTAAGGGACGACCCTTACTGGTAAGATATACCCTTAGAGGCTGTATCTCAGGCAATCCTACCGGACTAGCAGAGCTAGACTCCTTTCCACACTTTCAAGGTGACAACGCAGGCATTTCGGTGTTGCCCTCAAGCTTCCTGTCTGAAATAAGGTGCCCAACTGTTCTGATATTACCATTCAGAAACAGGTTCTGTGGTGAACCTCATTTGTGAATCTATTACAGAGATTAATAGATTATTTCTCCCTTTTCAACTAATTCTCAGTGGGGAAATTTAACCATATGGTAAGGAGAGAATTAGAATTTCATCACATTAGAGGAAAATATAATGAAAAGAGTCCAACACCTGGGGCCAACTCTGAAAGCCACAATTAAAAGGTTTTTTTTTTTTTTAATGAAACCAGAGAAGCCACAAACTACACAGCCTTCCGTAATTCTGCCACAAGAAAGAGACTTATTGGAAATGTTGGGGAGTATTGGTGTTACTTATGTTACAAAAATGAAAACCAGTCTCTAAATACCATGTGCTTCGAGAGACTGAACTCAGACGCGCGAGGACCGCGTGTACTGTCCCCATCCGGAGAGCACTTGTTTTCATAATTCTGCCCTGAACTAACCCTCCAGGAACAGCCCAGATGGATCCAGCTGTCCCCAAATGGCTTCTGAGCAGCAGCGGTTACGTTTACGGCTAAATGATTATGCACGTATGCCCCCACTTGGTGTGTGAGCGGATTCGTCTCCGTGTTCACTCTTGCGAAGCAACTGGATTTAAATCTTGAGGAAAGTTTGAGACTGGTTTCTTTCTGTTCATGAAGCAGTGCGCTTCTGTCCCCAACCATCTTAGCAGTGTGGGGGGACGGTGCCAAAGCCTCCCCCACCCCACCCAGTTCCAGTTTTAAATCAAACGGGCTGTGTGAGCAACTTGACCATCCTTTTGGTGCTTTATTTTTTTTTTTAATTTTTCTCATCTGTGTAGGAAATGGCCGATGGAGAGGTGTGGGGGAAAGCCGTCGTGGGGAGGAAATCTAGGTTTGCTATCCTAACATACTAGCTGAAAATCTAGAGTAAACTCAGAGCAAGCCAGCAGGGACACCACCACCACCCTCGCCCCCAGGTCCCATCTCCAAATTCAGACCGTGCTATGAACAGGATGGAATGTAATTCTCTCCTCTTAGGGTAACTGCGCAAGCTGAGACAGTAGTGGCGAGTGAAGGGTAGTGGGGGGGTGGGGCGCAGTGGGGGTGGGTGGGGGAGTCTGCTTTCCACCGGACTCCCAGCCTTTACCGCAGTTCTACAATTTGCTGAAGGAGCAAAGAACATCCTCGGCTCTAAGTAGGGCTTTTAGTGTGCTCATTGATGAGTGAAAGTCGCCACACATGTCAAGCTAAAGGCAGTTGTTGGGTTACTAACAGGACCCAGCGCCTTGCAAACATATGCGCTAAGCTGTGTATACAGATGGCAGGCAGAATAATGGAGCAGGCGCCTTTTATAAAGCTCTGGCTGCTGCCTGTCTTCAGACCTGGGAAATGAAACTATTCAGACTCGCGGCCAGATAGCGCCTGCGATTGTTTGTTACCGTTTTAATCCTATTAATTAAAACGTTAACCTGATTGGGTAGAAAGCGCTGTCCCAACAGGCGAGTCTTCTTCATAATAACCTACTCAGAGATAATGATGTAAAAGACTCCCCCGTCTGTGGCGGCGGCTGGTTGATGGGTCCGGAAATCTCTTGAAGGTGAATCCAAGCAAGATAAACGGTGCGGAGAGGAGGCGCGGGGCTGGACTCAGAGAGGCGCGAGGCGGCGGCAGCGGCTCCACTCCCTCCGCGACCACCCTCCCACCATGAGGGGCCGCGGCCCATGGTGAGCCCCAGCAGCCAGCACCGTCGGCTGGAGACGAAGAAAAAGAAGAAGAGGAGGCGGCGAGCGCGGGGGAAGGCGAAAAAGAAAAAGAAAGAAGGGGACAGGGCTGCGGGCAGCGAGGGGACCGACGCGCGCAGCAGCTCCGGAGCCCGGCTGGCGCGCGTCTGTGCGGCCGCCTGACTCCCAAGCCCAGGCGGTGGCCGGCCCGGGCTGCGCTGCGGGTCATGGCAATGGAGCGCGGGCTGCACCTCGGCGCGGCGACCGCGAGCGACGACGACCTCTTCCTGCACAAGAGCCTGGGCGCCTCCACCGCCAAGCGCCTGGAGGCGGCTTTCCGCTCCACGCCCCCAGGCATGGACCTGTCCCTGGCGCCGCCGCCTCGCGAACGCCCGGCATCTTCGTCCTCGTCGCCCCTAGGCTGCTTCGAGCCGGCTGACCCCGAAGGGGCCGGGCTGCTGCTGCCGCCGCCCGGAGGAGGAGGCAGCGCGGGCGGCGGCGGCGGCGGGGTGAGTGTCCCTGGGCTGCTCGTGGGCTCAGCGGGCGTGGGGGGCGACCCGAGCCTGAACAGCCTACCGGCGGGGGCTGCCCTGTGCCTCAAGTACGGCGAGAACGCGAGCCGTGGCTCGGTGGCCGAGAGCAGCGGCGGCGAGCAGAGCCCCGACGACGACAGCGACGGCCGCTGCGAGCTGGTGCTGCGAGCCGGGGGCGCCGATCCGCGGGCATCCCCGGGAGCGGGGGGCGGCGGCGCCAAGGTGGTGGAGGGCTGCTCCAACGCCCACCTGCACGGCAGCGCGGGCCTCCCCCCGGGGGGCCCTACGGGTGGCGGCGGCGGAAACGTCGGCGGCGGTGGCGGAGGCAGCAGTAGCAAGAAATCCAAAGAGCAAAAGGCGCTGCGCCTCAATATCAACGCCCGCGAGCGCCGGAGGATGCACGACCTGAACGATGCTCTGGACGAGTTACGCGCGGTCATCCCTTACGCGCACAGCCCTTCGGTGCGGAAGCTCTCCAAGATCGCTACCCTGCTCCTCGCCAAGAACTACATCCTTATGCAGGCTCAGGCCCTGGAGGAGATGAGGCGCCTAGTCGCCTACCTCAATCAAGGCCAGGCCATCTCAGCCGCCTCTCTGCCCAGCTCAGCGGCCGCTGCAGCGGCGGCCGCTGCCCTGCACCCTGCGCTTGGCGCCTACGAGCAGGCGGCCGGCTACCCGTTCAGCGCCGGGCTACCCCCGGCTGCCTCCTGCCCCGAAAAGTGCGCCCTATTCAACAGCGTCTCTTCCAGCCTCTGCAAACAGTGCACGGAGAAGCCTTAAACATTCCTTCCCTCGGAAGCCTCGAGACCGACCCCAAAGCTAGAAGAAAGCGAGATGCTGCTCCCCACCCCTTTTATTTTGTTCCTCTCCTAGTTGCGAAACACTGGCAGGGCAAACAAAGCAGAGGCAGGAACTGAGCAGTAACTGAGACAAACCGGACTTTCAGCCTTGGCTCGGGCCCCGAATCTCGGTCTTTGGGGTGGGGAGGGAGGGGAGAGAGATGTTGAGTAGGGATGGAGTGTGGATGTCTCTTTTTCCCTCAGAAAAGTGGCAACGTTGGTGGTAACCTAGACTTCGAGGAAGTACAGTCTTCCTTGAAGGTTAAAAAATAAGTTGAAAACTAGTAGTGCTTGTTTATTAGACGTGAAAAGTATTGAATGGCAAAATACTAATCCTACTAATAGCTGAGAATTTGGCTAGTACTGAAGGGGAGAGGAGTCCCGGGTTTAAAGGTGTGAAAGGGACGGGATATTCATTCAGACAAATCAGAAAGGGCACTCGAAAATAACTTCTGATTCTGAGCCAGGAGAAAAACTTGAAATGCAGGCTTAACTGAAGGGGGAAAGCAGAGAGAGAGAGAGAGACACACGTTGCTATGAAGGACTTGTATTTTTTATCGTCTCTGAACTTTAAAATCCTGTGAAAATGCTCAAAGTTTTGGTGAGAGTGATATTAAAAGCAGGCTGTGGCTGAAAGAATTGCTTTTAAAATATTTATGTGCACCTTGTTACTTTTTACTCTGCAATGATGTATTAACAATTCATGGTATTTATTTGTTATTCTTCAATGATCCACATCATCAGTATTTATTACGTGTTAAGGTCTTGGGTCTTATGTGAAGATTTTTTCTTGATGCTTCTAAAATTCTGTTTTATATATTAACTTACACTGTGTGCCAAGTGTTGAAAGGTTTATTGCCAACAAGTAAGAAGAGAAATATTGATGTATCTGAGCTGCTTAGGTTTTTAAAAAGTCACCTGGATATTTTCAGTTGCATCATCCCTGTATTTAAATTGAGCTTTAATAAATTGCTTCAGTCCAAAAATTACAGGAAAGGTGTATTCTTAATTAATGAATGAATTGATTTCTTTTCCAAAAGGGGATCTATTTGCATTCCAAAAGGGAAAAAAATCACAGCAATAGATCTTATAAGTAAGAACATGCTGGGCAAATATATTTTCCAGGTTGTGCCGTGCATTTTAAAAGGTCTAATTTAATTGCTTTTACTATAGATGTACATATATAAGTTATTATAACTGTGGAGACTTATGTTAAAAGACTGCTTTGATTTGCTTATGGTGTGAAATCATTTGTTATTTTTCTAAAAAAAAATTATAAAACTTTAAATGAAATGACATAAAGCTAAGGAAGAGCAAGAAGCTGTGTACCCAAAGCAAGCTTTCAGTTTAGTTTGCATGGCTAGCTGCCTGCCTTTCGTCCTATGAAAAATCCAGAAAAACCTCTTTAAAAATGGGGTCTTGCTGTTCTCCACTCCTTACAGATAATACAAATTCAGTTTTCAGGTTGGATGATGATTTCAGAGCTGTGATGGATCTGTCGGTGGGGTTTGGCTGTATAAAGAATTAAATATATATATATATCTATTAAATAGGTCAAGCAGACTATGACAGTTATGTACGACCATTTGTATGTGTATCTATGTCAGAAAGAATCTTTATTAAAATATTTTGATCAAACATTTTATTATGCTGTGCTTTGTAGAAGGAGACACCACCTCTCTCCTGCGTTATTGTTGCCTGAAAAGTGACAGAAAAGGAAACGTGTTTCCAAAAGTTTTGTCAGTGCTGGGCAGTTATGAGTAGCCCTAGATCACATGCTTACTAAAAGGACAACTGGGATTCCATGGAAGCAGAGGTGAAGGGTCAGTTGTGGGACCCAGGACAGGCCCAGAGAGTTCCTGATACTGGCAAGAATGTACAAAGCCAGATTCTCCTGGAAGTCTGTCCCACAGGTATAGTATCTAGGCCATTGTAGGGCCTGCCAAAGGGGGTAAACTTTCTTAAAGGCATTTTAATCAAAAGTTCTGCCTCCAAAGGCTTGAAGACCAGGGGAAAAGATGGATTTGGATTCTCGGGACACCAGCTTTATTGTGGCTTCATTCCACTTTCCTGTGGCAAAAGAGTCAGCTTGGTTGAATTACCTAAGTGTAAGTAATGTCCATAGAGACTTCCAGAGTTTATTCGGTTGCCTGTTAATGAGATGTTAGTGTTTGAATTGGATTAGGCATGGATTCTACTAAGATATGACATGTTTGCTTGTATTCAGGCCTTTGCTCTTTAGTGTGAAAGATCTAAATTTGTACCACATCATAGAGATGGGGGTGCTGATGTGGAGGTATGAAGGTACAGAGATTCCACTGGACCTGGTTGCCTAAATGCATTTGTGTGTGGGTTCTGTGCATCCTCAGCCCATAAAGATATCCCTAAATGCCATCAAACTTGGGGAGGGGGCTAAGGAAGAATGTTTTCTTCTCCACTTCAAAGAAGATTAATCAGAACCTGTAACTTTTTAGACAACATAAGAGCAAAAGGCCTTGAAAGTCAAGTCCTCCCAGTCAAGGGGGGGTAGACAGGCGGAAGGGACTAGGGTAGCCCCCAGGCAGGAGAAGACTGTCTCTCAGCATTTACCAGACAAAGCCTGGGTGCGTCTAATTATGATTATTAAAACAATTTCCATGACGATGTCTAATATTATGTTAATTTGAAAACAACTGTGTATGAAAACTGTCGACTATAATACCTAAATTCATTTAATGAAACACATCGTTAAGGCAATTAAACCTCCTGGATGTGATTAAGAAACATAATTACGACACTGTTCTGCACCATAATTGGGTGTCTTTAATCAAGGGGTAAAGTGATCAGCAACACAGCCATTAGTTTGTATTGTTCTGGTCCTGCTGTCCATCATTCTGATTAGGAATTAGCCACAGCCACCACTAGTCAGGGTTCCCCCCCCCCTTTTGCATACTAACATTGTAGGGGACACATTTGCTGCAAGATTTACTTCTTAGTATGTTACATTATTAAGAAGGCCTCCTTGAAATACTTACTCTACAACCTTTGCACTGTGCACCCACTATCAGAAACTGGACAGAATAACAAACCTTGAACTTCAGGAAGGAGAAATTCTGATTCTCCCATCACCCAGGAATCACCCAGGCTCTGAGCTTAGTCCGGAAGAGAACTCAAGAGCAAGAGAAAAAGCACGGAGAAGGAGATTGACAGAAAATGTCACACAGGGGTAACTTGAATGCATCAGGGACAATGATATTCATTTTCACTTTAACATTTTCTTTCCAGACTTTCTTCCAGCAAGTGCTTTTAGGGAACCCAGGATGTCAAAAGAAAAAGCAGAGAAACTGCAGATTTACTTAGGTGTCCCTCTTTGCCTCAACTCCAACCCCTCCATAGTGTCTCCAGCACCTGCTGGGGAAGTGTTCTACCTCTCAACACCCCCACCTCAGGCCACTCTTCTTCTGAGTCCTATTTTGTACTTGCTCGGAGAATTAGCCCCTTCACTGTTGCGCCATAGTTTCTGTCCAGGTAGGACACCTGCATGAGAACTGAAGGCTGGGCACCAGGCCTTCAGAGTGCACTTATCCAGGTGTCCTAAAAGTGTGGGCATGTGTCAGCCAATAGTGTTTCATGCAGGAGCTCACTGGGGCATCTACCAGACCTTAGGGGCCTTTGTCAGGTGTACCCCTCCAGCAAGTCCTCAGGGGACCGAGGATGGACACCTAAGAGCAGGAGCCCCACTTCTCCTCTAAATCTTACTTGAATGCTAGCAGGAGTTCACCCTGAGGCCTGACATTTGCTTCAACTCTTCTTACTGAATATCTTGGAAAAGTCACCTCTCCTTCCTCCTCCATGAGGTGGGTAGATTTCTGTGCTTGTGGGGTGCTGAACACAACACAACACACACACACAAACACAACACACACAGAGGCACACACGCAGACATACACACACACGCAGAGATACACATACAGACACAGGCACACATACAGACACACACACATGCAGAGATACACATACAGACACAGG
>NC_022031.1:19161373-19202532 GCF_000317375.1 Microtus ochrogaster | reverse complement strand
AGATACACATACAGACACAGGCACACATACAGACACACACACATGCAGAGATACACATACAGACACAGGCACATTCACAGACACACACACATAGAGATACACATACATACACAGGCACATAGAGACATACACACACATATAGAGATAAACATACAGACACACACACATACACAGGCACACACTGCATTGCTCTTTTTTCCCCCCTTCTCCACTCTCCAACTGAGCAACCCTTCTAAGATTTTGTGTTGTACAGGGATTTTTCTTCCTGTAATTACACTCATTTCCTACTATCAACCCACAAACTACTAGAGAAAACCTGGGCCCTTTGGCAAGCGGCACCTGAACCGAACCCTCCCGCCCTTTCCACCTGCCCATGGACTTGACCTGGCAAGAGAGGCAGTGATCGTTGCAATGTAATGACTTATGAAAGATATAATCATGTGTTAAATTGAATACTCCGTTTAACTGTTAATGGTGTGCTCTGGGCACATTTACGTATTAAATGCTATGGTAACTAATCACCACTAGGAAAAAAGATAATACACTTCCCAGACTTTGAAAAATAATGATGAGAGTTCTGTCTTGCTAGCAGCACATTGTGGCAGCTCTGCCTGGCTGAGCGAGGTCTGCCTGTTTTCCAGAAACGAGGGAGGTAAAGGATCCTGCTCAGGGAGGCTTCCTCTTCCAACCTTCAGTGAAAAAGGGATTCAGCCTGAGGAGGAAGGGTGGTACAGGGGAGGGAAGAACTTAATGACACCTATACACAAAATGAAATCGCAAAAACCTACGCAGCAGAAACACAGATGAGCTTTCTTTCAACCAAAATGCAGATGAGACGAAAATCATGCACTGTCAAGGGATTTTACATCAATTTATAATTTTGTTGTTTTGAGGGCAGAAGAAATAATTGAGTCTGTCTCCTGCAATCTATGCCTGCCTTTGTAACTGTTGTGCCTCTGGATTGGCCAAGCCAATGAATTTCAGACTGATTTAAACTCTGCTTTTAAGCCAAACAAACATAGACACAGAACGAAGGAAAACGAGGAAGTAGTAATGTCAGTTTTTGAAGTACAAGCAACTTTTAGGATGAGAGTTTTTTTCTCTCAAACAGGTCTTTGGCTCTTCTGGTCAACTGTATTCTGCAGGCTGCAGAATGCGCAGGATAAACAGCAGTCTGGTCCAGGCCAGGTCGGAGGCAAACCCTAGTGTTTGTCACCTAACCTCAGCCTGTGCAAGCAGAAGGCTGTGCAATGCTTGCTGGTGGAGAAACCCAAACCGCACAGCGATGTGAGCAATCGCAGAGCTGTTCTCACTCTGCACCCGGTGACAGAGTGTCTATCCCTGGCCGCTGAGTCACCGGTCTCCCCTGCTTCCCAAAGACTGGCATTTCCTGGCCCTCCCTCAGGCCAGCTGTGGTCCAATCTCCAAGTTTCTAGGGAAACAAAGCGAACTTAAGGCGCTCTTCCCAGGTGTTGCCAGATCCGGATGCCCCCTGCCTCTCAAGTTTCAGGCTCTTCCTTTTAAGGAGCACCTTCTGCAGCTTAGTCAACCCCAGTTGTTTTGGGAACTTGCCCCACTTTTAAATCTGGAGGAGCTTTTACTTCCTTATAGGGAAGGGAAACACCTCTTTCCCCCTTCCCCTTTCTGCAGATTTGTGTGGAATCCTCTCACTTTTTTTGAATTAGTGATATTGTCCTTAATATTTTTCTGGATTATCTCAAAATGGAGGAAGGGAGGGAGAATTTGTTTGCTGTGTCCCTTTTCTGACAGGTTCTCTTGTTATGCAACACAAAAACACAGACTAGACAGCATTAGAAGGACATTTCAGGGCTGGAAGGGTCAACATGCAACAAAAGAAAGATGATTTTAAATACTGACCACCTCCCCAACCCCACCCCTACCAGTGATGTCCATCTTACATGTCAATCTTACATGTCATCAGCATGCTTTGATGGGGAGTTAACTTTAATTATCCTCAATATGGTATCATCTCCTTCCCAGCTTGGGAAAGAGTTAATTCTTTCTCAAAGACCGTAGCTGTCCTTGTCTTTCAACCTGATTCACAGATGCAATAAAATATGAAGCAAATTTATGATCTGTTTCAAGCATTTTATTGCTGTATTTTTAAATTCATATATGCACATATAAGAACTATGATCTGTGAATAATTTGAAATGCTATAGTAGAGTGATATATTTTAGATAAAACATAACCATATCTTTATATAATTATTACAGATTAAAAGAAAGAAAAAAAATAGATTTCTAATGTGGATCAAACTGAAAACGTAATGACAGTCATAAACTGCTAACCAACCATAAATTAACATCTTCATCAAATGTTAAAATGGTATCAGTGGTTATATAAAGTAATTATTATTTTTCCTTATAAGTTTTAGGATTAGGTCCAGGTGTATTTGAAGATCTATTATTTACAAATGCTTCTCAGTCTTAAAAAATTATTTTTACTAGGAGGACAGTTTCAGCTCAAACCTGTCACGCTAATAGAAGATAAGAATTCAGAATTCAACATAAAAATACCTCATGACCCAACCTCATTTTATACTTTTATTTAACTCTGACAACTATGGAAGTATTTGGTGCAAGAATTTCCTTATGTGTTCTTTGGAAAGACAATATTTTACCCCTCTCCGGGTGGTGGTGGTAATGGTGGCGGAGTTAAAAATGCCAAACCATACACCGTCAAGTAAATGAAGCTCAATTTGCTGTGTATGGTCTCTCTGAGGTATCATATTCAAAATCAGGGGTCAGGCTGAGCCTGTGCTCTTCATCCCAGGCGTCAATGGGAAGAAATTGTTTTCCTAACCAGGCCTCCACAGAAGCACAGGAAAAGCATCCATCTATGGAAAGCTTGGTCTATCAGAAAGTGGGGTGGGCCAATGCATGGGTCTGTATAACTGTAACTTTCTTTTGCATAAACATCAGGTATACATATATTTAAAGTGTAAGTATCTCAAACAGGCGATAATTTTTAAAAGTCTGTAATTGCTCAACAAATTGTGCCTTTTGAACAATTACAAATTACTTAATATGAAAGTAAACCAATTATTTGGAGGATGGGGATGGATGTGACAGCAAATGTAAAATATGCCCATGGCTAAGTCATCATCTGTGATCTCTTGCCCTGAGGAAGAGCTCTGGATCTAGGGTCAAAGGTTAACGAAAATGTTCGATGGTCCGAGGCCTTCCTTAGGTTTAATTATTTGAAGGTACTGTTTAGTCTACTTTCTTCTTTAAAAGTAAAAAGAATTTTTATAACTTTTTCCATGCTTATAACAAAGAGTAAAAGCACTGTTGCATGAAGACCACGATCTTCACTGAGAATTCAGATGAGTTCAACACTGAAACAAACATTCCTTTAAATGTGTAAGACTAAGGTACTTAAAAAAATCTCTTAATTATGTGGGCCGTTATAAGGTCCTTAAAATTATAATCTTAGAACAAAGGTCTACCTGTTTTAACATTAACTTCAAAAATAAAAGACAAGCATTTATTAAACTGCCCATCTGTCAAATACTAATGTCACACATTTAATGTTAACTACAATAGCTAGTTCTTAGAAGTAGAAGTTATGTGGAATGGTATTTTTGTTTGTTTTTTGTTTTGTAAGTAAATTTCTCTGCATGGTACATACATCATACTTACAAATATTTAATATCATTTCAGTGATGAATCCTAGATACTATTACCTTTATCTGGTATTTTCATCTCTTTCTGCTAGCTTCAGTTATAATCACAAATTGTTGTTATATATAAGATAGATAATGATTCTATCTCCAAGCACTATATACTGTGTAGTCTGTAACATAGCCTTTTCTAATATCTAATACCCTTTAGAATCTAACATAACCATAAAATGCTTTTTATCAAGTCCTACTCTGAATAGAAAATGAACATTATTACTTACAAGAGCATGGTTAGTTCTACACACTTTAATGTACTCAGTAAGTGTTCTATAGAGTGTGAATGAAATCCAAGGTAGCATTTTCACCAAACGTCCGTTCAATGAGCAAATCACCCTGACTAGGAAATAAGGAATACTGAATCAACCAGTTCAAAGGGTCAGGTGCACCTTTGGCAACAGTGGGCTTCTGTTATCTGTTAATAGGAGCATGACCGTCTCCTAGAAGGCTTGTATCAGAGTCCCTCCAAACCCACAGTGTTCCTAGAAATACCCAGTGTGCCCGTGCACCACTGCAGTGAGTTCCCACGAAAGACTCTTCATTCTCAGCAACACTATTCTGTTCGTAGACTTTGTTTAGCATTTGCATTTCAATTTTATGAATAATTGGAGAACTGTCCAAATATTTCTCAGCTTTCTTCATTATCTGTTGAGCCATGAAGAGAGCTGCAGAGGACCAAGCTTAGCTAGATGGAGATTTCCCTCCACTTCCCGTTCTTAGACTTCCTCTCCCCGCAGACTAACGACTATAGCTCAGCCTGGTCGGCATTGCAGATTTAGTGCTGTTTCTTGGACCTGTTTTTTATCCCACATAGAGACAAAGTTAAAATGTATTGAAAGATACTTTGAAGATGACCCCTTTTAGGGAGATCATGAGAAGAAAAGATGAGAACATATCCAGGAAGAAAGAGAGGGATAAAATTGAGTTATTTCATATAGCATAACTATTTCCCATAAAAATCTGCTCTTTGTTACCAAAAGTAACTAATTTACTCTTAGTATGGAAATGAGACATAATCATTTATCTGTAATTTAAAGGTTGATTTATTAATTTTTAATTCCAATTAAAGAATATTAAATATTTCAACTACAAAATGTCTTAATTTATTCAACATTTTTAAAAGACTTTTTTATAGATCGACAAGTATCTTTTAAAATTAAAAATATATTAAGAAAATGTATCAAGACAATAGTTCATACTTTGTAGAACATTTCAGTCTTTTCTTTTTTTAGATTTACTTATTTATTGTGTACACAGTGTTCAGCCTCCTTGTATGCCTGCAGGACAGAAGAGGGCACCATTACAGATGGTTGTGAGCCACCATGTGGTTGCTGGGAATTGAACTCAGGACCTCCGGAAGATCAGCCAGCGCTCTTAACCACTGAACCATCTCTCCAGCCCAGAACATTTCAGTCTTAACACATCTTGAAATGCAACTGTTAACAAATCCTCACCTATTCAAAACTGTGTACCTAAATTTCTCATGAACTGAATTTAATCTACACTAGAAATTTAGTATAAAAATACACTCAAGCTAAGAAGTTCAAAACTCATTGGCCGCTGCCCCAACTCTATAAGCAGAGATATTATTGTGAGAGGTAAGTGAGCCAGCTTTATTAGATTGCTCACTATAACTCAAAACAGTGTGACAGAGAGAGTAATCTTGCATGCTAACGTTTTCCTACTGAGTATTCAAGTACGTATTCCAAATAGTGTAGTGGAAGTAAGCAATGGTTTGCAACACTGACAAACTTAGTAGGTTAAAAAGTACACATTTTGATGGGCAGTGGTGGTGCATGCCTTTAATCCTAGCACTCAGGAGGCAGAGGCAGACAGACCTCTGTGAGTTCAAGGCCAGCCTGGTCTACAAGAGCTAGTTCCAGGACAGGCTCCAAAGAAACCCTACAGAGAAACCCTGTCTTGAAAGAAAAAAAAAAAGAATGCACATTGTTTTGGTTTTAATTTTTTTTAATTTATTTTTTTTTTTAAAAAAAAAAAAAACAATCCAAGTTCCCACTCCCTCCTCTCCTCCCATTTCCTCCACACACCCTCCCACCGCACCCCCATCTAATCCTCAGAGACTGTAAGGCACATTGCACTGTGGAAGGTCCAAGGCCCTCCCTACTACATCTAGGCTGAGCAAAGTATACATCCAAAAGAATAGGATCCCCAAAAGCCAGTACATGCAGCAGGGATAAATCCTGGTGCCAATCATATATATAATTACAGTGGTCACTGATGTAAAACAATAGTATATTTCCATTTACTCAAAACTTTTGTGAAGCTGTAAACATGAAAAGATGAAAATTTAGGATGTATGAAATAGTTACAAAATTTTGAAAACTCAGTGACTATTTGGCTTTGGTTATTTTTTTTTATCATATCATCACAACACCTTAACTTATATTTATCTATGCACTGATTAATTATGTGTATATGCATATCTGTGTGTGTGTGTGTGTGTGTGTGTGTGTGTGTGTGTATAAATCAGGAGACAACTTGTAGGAGTCAGTTCTCTCTTTCTTCCATGTGATGTCCCAAGGATGAAACTCATGTCATCAGACTTGAGAGCAGGCAGAATCACACACTGAACCATCTCAGTGACTCCCTAGTCCTTCTATATAGCTTGTGTAATTTGTATATGATAATTTATAATGGAACACTGCTTTCTAATAGTTGCAGGAAAAAGGCTATTTAGAAGGTATTCTAAATAAGGTATTAAAATAATTTTAAAATGAAATTTGTTATTTATAACTAAACTAGCAACAGGTAAGTTATTTATACGTTGTTTTCGCGAGTGAAGTGGATATTCATGAAGGGAAACCTTAACCCAATGCATATCTAGCTAGTGAAAATGCTCATTAAATATTTTGTCAAATAAATGAAGGAGAAAACAATAACTCTAAAATATTCATGTATCAAGTATATGACCTAGCACTGTAGGATCTTTCTAAAATATATGCACACACATATATAAAATGAATTTTGATGGAGTTATCCTATAATGAGTCAACAATATACCAACTATACACCAAAGAACAACAAATAAAAAGCCCCACCCAATGTCAGGAATAGGTTACCTCCTTTGAAATTGCTAGTCATTGAGGTCACATAGACCCCTAAACATTACATTTATTGCAATATTCTTGGATACCATCTACAGTTTGACGGTAAAACTCCACTTCTAAAGACACTGCCTAACTGGAGTTCTGTAGCAAGGCTGTCCTGGCCTGGAAACTTCATCCCCAATTGGTAGCTTTCATAGAGCTGGAAGATGAGTGTTACCAGGGGGAAAAGCACGTCCATCAATCTTACCCAGATGAGCTACAATAATGACTGGTGCAGTAGTGGCACATACATCATGGGACTAACCAATCACTTTCTGATTGGATTTAAGGCCCAGTCCATAAGTTGAAACCCGTACTTGGCACCATTATTGGAGCCAAGAACTTGTGGCGAGACAGACATATGACATGGGAGAATCTACTACTATTGCTAAATGAACATGATGTATTAAACAGTCTCTTACTATTTTACTGTTCTTCCCAAAGATTAATAAATATCTCAAGCATCATCAGAGAAATTTATTTTTCTAATAGATTGTTATTATCGCAGAGACCCCAACTGGTCAAGGTTCATAGAATAGAAGATTGTGATATGTTCAGACCGAGTTGTGCATCTGTATTATATTTCCCTCTTCCAAGGCTCAGGGATGATTACAGAAGAGTCAGAAAGATGGTGAGATCCAGGGTTAGTTGATGATGGCTAGAAAACGGTATTTACTGAACATACCAGTGCAGTTGGAGATATGAACAATGATGGTTGGGATAGTATGTACAAGGCCTGTGGGAGATGGGAGTGAAGTCCCACTCCTAGCTGAGGAGCAACTGGAAACTGAAAGTTGCTGGGAAGAGGAAACTGAGTTTTCTTTAAGGGTCTGGACACTGAAGGATCAACCAAGCTCCAGTAAGGCCACACATCCAAGCATATATGGCACCATAAATTGTACATGATGGGAAATAGGGACACAAAGTTGACCAGGTGGGAGATGGAGATGCATCTGGGAGAAGTTGGGGGAGGGTAAGGAATATTATCAAAACACATTGTACAAAATTCCCAAAGAACTAATAAACATAAGAAAACGAGGATTCACTTTTCTTTATGTATATGTGCTTACGTTTGTACATATGAATGTCATATTGTGTGGCTATCCACAGAGGTCAAAAAGGGGTGCTGGATCCCCTAGAGCTGGCCTTAGGAGCTGCCTACTATGGGAGCTAAGAATCAAACTCAGTTCTCTGGAAGAGCAGCCAGTGTTTTAAAAGGCTGTGCTATCTCTCTTTCTTAAAGAATAATTTTTAAAAGACAAAAAGTTGTTTAAGTATCTCTTTTAAACATTCCAATTCTGTTTTCAAAGTAAGTTGACATTTGTTGATGATAACAAGCCAGGTAGACCTCCATGGCCTTTCTTTTCTCTCCTTTCAGTTTTCTTTGTATATTTGTAAAACACAGAATTTACTACTTAGTCCAAGAACTTAGGATCCTCCCACCCAAGTCTCCTAAAAGCTAGAGTTGCAGTTATGCTCCTTGCTGCTTTCTAATTATCCATATAATATTAATATTTCTTCAGCCATTTTCTTCTCATTTCTTTAAAATTTGTATGTACACTTTTAACTATATATTAAGCAGAAGTTAGAATGCAATATTTTTTTTTTGTTTTCTCTATTGCAACATCCTGAAAGTATACTGCTTTTTGAATTTTACAATATGGAGGATCTCATTCAGATGTTAAGGTAGACAACATATCCTAATACAAATGGAACAGATTGGGTTTTGTGTCAGGTAGAAGATAAAGTCTAGGGTTTAACATGGCATAAGCACCCATGTATGTGCATGTGCACATGTATGTGTATAAAATCCAAGACCTCTGCACAAAGTCAGTAATTTTCAGAGCCAACATCCTTGGTAGCTGGACTAGAAACATTGCTCTATAGTGCAGGATTAGACATATTTGCATTCTTAATCTGTTTCTGGTTGAAACAAAAAAAGCAATCAAATGTGGCTCCTGCCCTTTCCTGATCATGGGTTTTAAGTATTCCCTTTAAGTCCAGCACTCAGGAGGCAGAGGCAGGCATAATTTTGTGAGGCATAACTTTGCTTTACAATGAGGCCACGTCTCACAAGCAAATAAGTAAGCAAGCAAACATACAGCAAAACAACAACAAAATCCCCAATCAAAACAAAATGCCCTTAATCACAGTGTTTCCTTTAAGGCTGGGATTCACAGTCAGCAGTTGTACCATGTCGCTTCCAAAATATTCTAGTTGAGCATCCCCAGGAATCTGAATTTGACAGAAACATGAACAATAAGATAAAACCCAGCACAGTTTATACTTTGAGGAATGAACATTAAACCCAGATCAGAAACATTTTCCAGAAGTAAAATTCCAAGAAACACATACGAACTCAGTAGTTAAACTATTGGAAGCACTGATGGGAAGGGGAAATTACAAAATCAGACACATAAAACAGGAGAGGGCTGGAGATGCCAGGTGCAGAATATAAACCATGCTGACTGTAGTTACAGGGATAGTGAAATGCATTAAAGGAACAAGATTTTTGCAAAATATGGCCATGAAGAAAATATACATGAAGAACAATGAGTTACCAACCAAAAACTGCAATCACTGAACTAAGAAAATTCGTGAGATGGAAAATTTGAAAGGTGACATGATGTTGGTAGCTCAAAATTCAACCAGAGAGACTCTCAAGAAGGAAGAGGGTCAGATCGGTCTGGGGATGGGACAACACATGTGTCCTTTGTTTCCAAGAGAATGAAGGGTGTCATGAAATTGTAAAGAGGAGGTAGGGGTGGTTAGAGACAGCATTTGAATAAAGACCATGTGGTATATACACATGATGGAATATTGCTTGGTCTTGAAAAATACATTCTGTTATTTGATTCAACATAGACAGATTTAGAGGATATGAAGTAAAAGCAACCAGAGACAGACAAATACTATGGACTCTACCTCATGTATTAGTTTTAATGTCATCTTGGTTCAATCTAGAGTATCTAGGAAGAGAGAACCTTAACTGAAGAATTGCCTTCATCAGATGCCCATGGCCATGCCAGTGAAAGATTGCCTTCATGATTAATGTAGCAGGGTGAAGATACTGTGGGCAGTCCCATTTCCTGGGCTGGTAGGTGTGGTTAATAAAAAGCTAGTTAAGAATGAACCAGTGAGCAAGCCAGTATGCAGCATTTCTCTGTATCAGGTTCCTGCCTTGAATTCAGGCCTTGATTTTCCTCAACAATAGATTATGATTTGGATGTGTTACCTCTGATAAATTCTTTTCTCCCCAAGTAACTGTTCTTGTCACAATCTTCTTGTCATAGCAAGGAAAAATATTAGAATATATGAAATTCAAAATAATCAAACTTATCAAAGCACAGAGTGAAATAATGATTATAGAAGGCTAGGAAAGTGTAGGAGAAATGATCAAAAAGTAAAAACATCCCATCCAGGAGAATTACAGTCTTTTGCAGTGGGGGGTGGGTGGGAAGAGTTTTAGTACATCGCCTTGTGAATATAGTTAATAATAGAGCACGCTGTGTTAAAAGTTGCATACGTATCTGGGTTGATTTAATCATTTGGATTGGTCTAATCATTCCACATCATTTTCATAAACCATAACCTTACTTTGTATTCTGTGAACTTATATAAGTATAAATGGTCATTTTGCAATTTTTAAAAGGAAGGAGATTGGGAACAAAGAACACTTTAATCAAGCAAAACCAGAATTCATGTCAGTAGACTTTCATGCAAGGAGCATTCAATGAACATATGCTCCAGAAAGGAGAAAAAAAATGCTATCTTGTTGTATTTATCTAGTACGATAAGCATTTTAGAGTGCTATTTTAAATCAATTTCCTTTCTAACAGCAATATAAAATTTCCAAAGCATTAGAATTTCTAATTAATGCAGCATGAATTAATCTGGCTTAATTATTTGCCCTGTGAGTTTGCATTCCGTGTCTCTATTTATGCCAAATGTCAATCACTGGGAAATTTTATAGTAGAAATCTTTTAATTATTGATACAGGCTGTATTGTATCATATGAAATTATTTTGTATAGTTTAGTGTGATAGTCCAAAATAATACAACTAATCTCCAAGACCAAAAGGTTGTGAATAAGTAATAATACCTAATTCCCAGTTTATATAAATTGGAACATTTATTAAAGAGTTCATTACAATTAGAATAACACAGTTTATACTAAAGACCAATACTACCATCAATGCTATAATGACTTCAACATTTCCCTCTAAAATAAATCTAATACTAATGTCTAGAGCAATTGCTGAATACATAATAGGTTTTGTGTTTTCTTATATATGAAATTTTAGCAGTATTTAACTTGAACATGAAAGGTTTTTGTATAACAAGAAATTTTGTTCTATTGAAATGTAGAATACACAAGTTATAAAAATCATTTATGGGCAGTTAAATATTGAAGGGAAGTTGGAACATTTAATCTATTGTAACACTCATTTAATGTAAAGGTACGCTGGTAATACAGACATTATTGATATTCCACTTGAAGGGAACATTTCATACAGTGTAACTCCTGGGAATTAATTTTCCTCTCTTCTGAGAATTTGGAAGTTGTTTGGCTGTCCAAAGACACACTTTTCCAGCAGTACATAAAATCCTATTAGAGTATTTCAGTAACTTAAAAAAAAAATCACCCAGGGCCAAGTTTATTACTGGAAGAGCACATTCACAACCAATGATAAAAAGCACAGTGATTACAAAGTGGAAATTGTTACTTCGAACTTACCCTGAAATGACTGCCCTGACAGGTTTTAGGTCACTGCCTTGCTTTATCTTATGATAGGCTTTGTGACCAAGAACAAACTCAGTCAATCTCAGATCAAACGTAAATTTGCCATTTTCAAAGAAAGAAGCATAGCTGTCGCATTTGCAGGCGTACAACAAACCACAGAGCTCAGCGCACGTAGCCTCACTCTGATAAGTTTCTCTACCATCTTTTCAGCTCTTCCAAGATTTTGCCTTGTACCTGAATGAGACATCAGAATCGGGTTGCTGAATACCGAACAACAAACGACTGTGGTTTTGTCCTACAGGCTCCTGGTCAATTATTTCTAAATCAAAATATGTTAAAAGTATAGCTAATAGTAGCTTCATTTCAATAATTGCAAAATATCGGCCTGGACATTTGCTGGCTCCAAATCCAAATGGCATAATGTAATACTTCAGCTTTTTCCCTTCCTTGAGAAACGTTGTTTTCTTCTTGCCATCTTCTAGGAATCGATCAAATCTAAATTCCTATAAAGAATAATAGACACTGTTAAAATTAAAATTTTACTTAAATTAGTTTGAGTTAGGTCTACTAGGTTGCTGTCTCTCCTTGTCTATCTTGCTGAGCAAGGTTGCGTTTTTGGTGTGAAAACATACAGGAGCAAGTAAAACTTGAATATGTGAAACAAGCATACTCAACCTTTCAGACAAATTCAAATGTTATGGGGAACACCTACATTCAAATACCTAAAGCACTTATCCACTGCCATTTCTCTTGTCTTAAGTGGTGTCTGTGCTGCCACTTACTGCTGAAGGCTGGGTAACTGACAAAAGAAAAGAAGTTTACTTTGACTCTTGATTCTAGAGTCCCAAAATCTAAGAGCCTGGAGTTAATGGGGCTCTGTGCTGCTCCTTGCAATGGAAAATGACAGAACGATTTGGTGCATTGGGAAGAGTAAAGATAAGAGAGGCAGTCTATGGCTTTAATAAGCCAGTTTTCTGGCAGCCAATATGGTGTCAATAAAGTGATAACAAGTAACGTGGCAAAGGCCTTACCCCTAACCACCTAACCACCAAAATGGCCTTTAGATTTTAGGATGAGTTTCAGATGGGATGCTCAATAATCAAATCACAGTGATTACAGTGAGTGTTTTTTTTTTTAATTATAAAGACTACATCTGTCTCCATTTCTGTCCTCTCTGATGTGTTTGCCATAAAGATCATTAATATACCAATTATGGGTAGAAGGGGTCTCCTATACAGCTGCCATTGTCACTATGACATAATACATCTGGGTGGCCACAGTTTATATTCATTTATCCTCCCAACTATCTATTGATAGGCAAATATGAATTTAGGATTCAGTGCTTATGTTTGAATTAAAGAGACAAAAAATAATAAGATTCAAACATAGCCCCAGAAAGAACCTAAGTAGAAAATCAGATTTTGTTTTTTTTTATGTTAAGGTGGATTTCTCATATGTTAGAGTGCACTCTGCTTGGATTAATTCTAGATAACAGAAATTTATGACATATTTTCATAAATAAGTTATACTACTTGCTACAGAAGATTAGAGAGCTGGTTATTTTAGGGTAGTTGACCTCGGCCTTAATTTTGCCATGCTGCCAAAATTTCCTGGCTTAACTCTCACTTGAGCTGGTTCAAGGGCACTGAGTGACCTGATTTTAGTCCATTGTGAATTAAACCATCAATTAAACTAATGCTCGTGGTTTGAATAAAGACAACCAATTATTTCATTTCATTGGCATTCGTTATATCTGCTCAACCACAACTTTGATATGAACTACATGAAATTATATATAATATAGAACATATAGAAATTACATATAATATAGAAATATAGAGAGCAGGTCAGATCCAACATGTTTCAGATTATGCTGAAACACTCCAATGTGAATAAATTATGAATGCATCACAAATGTTCAAACTCCTTCAATGGCAAGTTTAGTAATGTCAGGTTAGTCACTTCTTTTATCTGGGTTTACCTTAGTTAATACTTAATTTGCTAAGCATTTGGGTTTTGAGAAAGTTTACCCCATTCCTACTCTGCCCCGACTTGCAAGCCAGTACAACGATGTTGATAAAATCATTTAACATTGTATAGTTACTTTATTTCGTAACAAGTGATACCTTAAACACGCTAGAGTAGAAGTGTGTTTTACCACTGTTAGGGATTGTATCCAAAGTGACCTATCCAATGCAGAACTGAAAATATTTGCTCATTTCTACAGTAAGCACAGTGGTACTCTCTGTGTACATGCACTGTTTCTAGAGAAAGAGGGGAGCTACATGAACCCTCTTGTGGTGATCGTCCTTTCTGGGGCTTATGACTCCGTCCTGAACGCAGCACTGATGCACTCTTCTTCCTGTCGACTAACTTAGGAGATTGGTCTCTTTCCCACAGCTGCCTGCGCAGGCCAAACAGCTTAGGTAAATTTCGACATGAAGCACAATCCCAGAGGAAAGAGAATTCACTGTAGTTCTGTTGTTTGTGCCAGAAAATGCAAAAGAGAAAACTTAACATAAGTTATGACTTCATGGCATCTATCCAGATAATGTAAAGTAAGCCTGAAGCTACCAAGGCTGCCCTGTCCTTTCTCAGTGACCTCGCTGGCAGCCCTGTGAGAGACTAGGGCACCTCCCTCAAACTTTTAGAAGATCGTTAATTTTTCCCTTCTACTTTTCCGTCCTTCTTTCTTGGTTTCCTCAGAATTAATATCTCAGAAATTTCCATTTAATGGTTTATTTAGTAAAATTAAAAGGGAAACTATTAGTAGCATTTGCTCTGTGACTGTCATCATGAGAATAAAATATATAAAATTGAATAAAATTATATATGTACATATATATATGTTTTTCAAGACAGGGTTTTTCCGTAGCTTTGGAGCCTTTTCTGGAATTAGCTCTTGTAGACTAGACTGGCTTCGAACTCACAGAGATCCGCCTGCCTCTGCCTCCCAAGTGCTGGGATTAAAGGCGTGCACCAGTGCACCACTACCGCTCAGCTATTTTTTTGTTTCACTGCCTGTGCATTGAGAACCCTGACTGGTCCATGTTAGGAAGGCCTATAATCTCCTTTACGAGTTAGTTCAGTTTTCCCCCTAAAGGGAAGCATGTTAGAATCCCACCTGAGCTATTGAAGGAAACAGGAATGTAAAGCAAAGGTCAACGAGCTCCACTGGAAGGTGCTGAAAGGACTGGGTGTGAAAGCCACCAAACCTCCCTGCTGCCCACTGGGGGTTGTACTGGAACAACCTCTGACTGACTTGGGGTTTAAGAATTGGAAACAATCCGTCCAACGGCACAGAGGAAAGAAAGTCTGTGGGGTCCTCAATAAACCCTTTGCTTGGAAAGAAAGCAGCACAGAGAGACAAACGGCTTGTGATGAGTCTCTCTCTGGACCTCATCATGCGAAGGTGAGGAAGTCTAACTGCAACTGGAAGGGAAGACGGCAGAGTGAGGGACTCCCCCGGCATCCTCTCCTCTCCCTCTGACGGCCTCCAACACAGGGGCACCCCCTTGGCAGCGTTCCCCATATGCTTATTGGACTACTGAGCAAATGACAGCAATGCCCATTTTAAAAATCCGATTCCTGGTCTTAGAGAAGATAGAGAATTGAGTGTGAATGTGAGCGCACAGAGAATGGGAAGCGGCTGCGGATTCAGCACATACAAATAGCAGAAACTGTACAACACCGAGGTTGTTGTGAGAATTCATTCAGCCAATCGCCTTTTAGATACCAGCCCATTAGGTTGTGATCTGAGGTACAGACAGGAAGCTCGCTTAGCCCCTTTTCCTTGCCCTTGGTTGGTGGTCAGAGTTCAGTCCGGGGCTCCCAGCACCCAGATTGTAGAGGAACACAGTGGCTCTCTTATTGTGGGTGATCCCCAATTAACATTTGTTATCCTTTATTACAGGCTCTTATGGACCTTCCTTTAATTATGCAGCATTCTGGCACCCAACAAGGGGATTGAACCCACAGCTCTGGGATTAAGAATCCCATGTTCTACCAACTGAGCTAGCCAGACATTACAAGCATATTAGGGGGTTCTCGTGGACTTTCTTTTAGTTACGCAACACTGAAACACTTGGAGCCCAGTTTGGATAGGAGATCCATTTTTCTGGATTGAGAGGAACTTTTAATATACACAACAGAGGAGAATTGCATAACACCCTCATTTGTGTTTTCTGAATACTGTGTTTAGTTCAGTTCAACAGACATTTATTTTTTTAAGCATTTCCTGTATAAGAAGCATTGCTAATACAAAAGCATATAATACATCCCTGCTGAGGTGGATCACGTGATATGTTCGTGTCTTTAGTCCACTCAGTTCATGACTTGAGTGTAGGGATCTAAACTAGACAAAAGATAGCACCCCCTAGTAATGATGGGGGAGAGTCTTCTGGCTTGTATTAATTTCATTGGTTAAATAAAGAGATTGCCTTGGCCCTTTAATAGGACTTAAAATTAGGTAGGCGGAGTAAACAGAACCGAATGCTGGGAGAAAGAAGCTGAGTCAAGGAGTCACCATGATTCTCCCACTCCAGACAGACGCAGGTTAAGATCATTCCTGGTAAGCCAGCTCATGGGCTACACAGATTATTAGAAATGGGTTAGGTCAATATGTAAGAGCTAGCCAATAAGAGGCTGGAACTAATGGGCCAGGCAGTGTTTAAAAGAATACAGTTTACATGTAATTATTTTGGGTATAAAGCTAGCTGTGCAGGCGGCCCGCAGGCGGGACACAGCCCCGCTGTTCCTATTTCAACATAGTAATGAAACCAAACAAACAAACCTCTCTGTGTTTGGAAAAGCTAAGGGGATGCCAGTGTTGCCTGTGGATTCCAGTCTTCCTGGAGGCAGGATTTTATGGCAGAGAAGTTCTTTTTTACCTCTATGGTCTGGGTTCAAATCAATCATGAGTTGTTGCCGGATAGTACCAGCTTGTGAAAGGGTATGCATAACCCTCCCAGGCTCTGCATTAGAGTCTTCTCGTTGGTAACATGTTTCCTCCTCAGTATAGCAGTGTTTGCACCAGAAACAATGATTCAGTGTTACAGATTATAGATTTCAAAACTGCTTCACCCAGACACAAGGATTTTGAGATGGTAGGTATGAAATGTCACTGTGCTGACAATGGCAGAAACTCCCTTAATATAAAAGACTTGGCTATGAGAGAAAAAAAATCCATGTGATAAGGTGTATTTTGAAAACTACACAAGACAAGGGGACCTTTTACTTCTGTGTCACCATTATGTTATCAAAGGGCTTCTTGGAAGAGAGAAGGCTCTTAGGCCTCATGAGGCCTGGGCATGAGGCCCAGTGTAACTTTCTAAGCCTAACTTGAGTTTGCTGAGGCCTAGTGTAACTTTCTGAGCCTAGCTCCAGTTTGGAGACCTGTCTCTGGTTACCCAACCTAGGCTGGCCTCTGCCCAGCCACAGCTGACATGGTGGAATATTATTGGCCCTTGTTCCTTGCTTTGCCTCAACCCATCCCAAGATTCTCCACCCCCATCACAACCCTATATGGCACAAGTCCCTGCTTGATGCCATTAAATGAGTTCTTGCTTTGACAAACTTCTGACACAATGGGTCTCTCTCCTCAGTGCCCAGAGGGGGAGGGCTGAGTTGTGACACTCACCATCCTGTTCAGCCCCAGGAAGAGTCCTGCAGGTCTGGCTCTGCCCCCTCTCCCAAGACTTTCTGCCAGAGAACCCAGCAGAAGGCCATTATGTGTTTGCTTCCTTGAGCTCTACTGAAGGCATATTCTCTATTCTTGTTGGAGATAGAGAATCATTTTTTTTATAGCACTTAATCACGTGTGATAACTGGTCTATTCAAAAAGCATTGATGATAATTAAAATAATACTAACATTGAAGTTCCCATAGTGATTGATTTTCTTCCAAGGGCTTTCCAACATATTTAGCATTTTATTGCACCCACAACCTTCTGAAGATGGGGACACACTGCATGAGGTTAAACAAGACATTTCAATAGCAGAGCTTTTCTGGAATATTCTGAAGGGGCTGTGCTTCCAAAATGTCATGTTACTGTGTGTTCACCTCAGGAGTTGCATGGTGATAGTGACTCACTGACATCTTAAATGGTGCTGTGTATTCTCTAAAGCCTAATACTGTCAACAGATTTCCCTGTTCTTGACAGCTTTTGAAAACTGGGAGCATGGGGGTCAGGGGAGAAGGAAAGGCAGAAGGGGAGGAGGGGGAAAAACTGGACCAGGGAGGCAAACATGAGGGAATGGAATAGTCAAGATGGGGGAAGAAGAGATGGAGAGCAAGGAAAGAGACTGTTGACTGAGGGAGCCATTCTGGGGAGAGCAAGAAACCTGGCACTAGAGAAATTCCCAGGAATCCACAAGAATGACCCCAGCTAAGACCCTAAGCAGTAGTGGAAAGGGTGCCTAAACTGGCCTTGTCCTGTAGTCAGACTGATGAATATCTTAAATGTCACCATAGAATCTTCATCCAGGAACTTATGGAAGCAGAGGCACAGAGCCACAGCCGGAGCACTGGGCTGAGTCCCAAAGTACAGTTTAAGAGTGGAGGAGTGAGAATCTGAGCTAAGAGGTCAAGACCATGATGGGGACATCCACAGAAAGAACTTACCTGAGCTAATGGGAGCTCACCAACTCCAGCCAGACAGGAAAGGAACCAGTATAGATACAAACTAGTCCCTCTGAATGTGGGTGACAGTTGTATGGCAGGGGCAGACTGTGGGGCCACTGGCAGTGGCACCAGGATTTACCCCTACTGATGGGACTGCCATTTTGTAACTCATCCTCTTTGAGGGATACCTTGCTCAGCCTAGATATAGTAGGGAGGGCCTTGGTCCTTCCTCAAAGCAATGTGCCTTATCCTCTCTGATGGGGGGTGGGAGGGAAGGTTTAGGGAATGGGAGAAGTGCAGGGAGTGGTAACTTGGATTGGTATGTAAAATGAAAAAAAAAGAGATTTTTTTAAAAATAAAACAAAAGTCTTACGATTAAAAAAAAAGAACCAAAGAAAATACATTTATATATCACATGACAGTGCTAAGTGTTTAGCAAATGTTTACAGAATAAAAAATAATAGCTGGCAAAATCAGATAAAAGAAATGGTTCCAAAGCATTTTTTTTGTTTTTGTACACAGAATGATCATCATTCCACTACAAATTTCAAAAAGAAAACAACAACAACAAAACCACAACAACACTGTAGGAAAAAAAATGGCTGATGCTAACACAAGTCAGGTATTACTAATGATGCTAAAACCTACTAAATAACAGATTCACTGAATATCCTAATGATTTTAAATTACTTTTCACAATATTGAAATTTTATTCTCCCAGTGATTTTGTATGAGACAAACCTTTTGTTTACTATTAGTAACATTTGGGTTCCACAGGGCAATATATATACACACTCCTTTTCCTTAACGTCCTCCTCCTATGGCTTCCTCTTGCCTCCCACCCCCTATCTTTCTCTTTCAGTTTTGCAATAAAGCCAAGGTTGTGGTTGAATTTGTTAATTTCCTATACCAACCTTCCAAATGCCAGATTACAGATGTGTAACACAAATCCTTAATCAATACTCACAATTTCTTCTCTCTCTCTCTCTCTCTCTCTCTCTCTCTCTCTCTCTCTCTCTCTCTCTGTGTGTGTGTGTGAGAGAGAGAGAGAGAGAGAGCGCTGGATGGCTTGGAATGTGTTTTGTAGTCCTGCTGGCTTCAATTTCTTCTCTCTCTCTCTCTCTCTCTCTCTCTCTCTCTCTCTCTCTCTCTCTGTGTGTGTGTGTGTGTGAGAGAGAGAGAGAGAGAGAGCGCTGGATGGCTTGGAATGTGTTTTGTAGTCCTGCTGGCTTCAAGCATACAGAGGTCTGATGGCCTTTGTACCACCATGCCTGACCCTAATACTCATAATGTATAATTTTGACTTTTAAATTCTTAAAGTTATCAATCAGATGGTTTTATTGTTGTTGTTTGTTTGTTTTGTTTTGTTTTTCCGAGACAGGGTTTTTCTGTAGCTTTGGAGACGGTCCTGGAACTCGAACTCACACAGATCCCTCTGCCTCTGCCTTCTGAGTGCTGGGATTAAAGGCCTGCACCCTCAGTGCCCAGCTCAGATTTTTTTTAAAGGGGATAGAAGAGTGAGATGTGGGGAAAGCACAAAGAAACGTGCTCCTAAAGATGGTGGCAATCCGGTGATCATTTCTTATTTGATGACAACAATAATTCTGATTTGACTCTCATGACATGAATAATAAGCTCTGCTACTAATCGAATAATCACAAAGAAAACCTGGGCAGAAGTGAAAAATTATAAGAAGGGTTGCTATTTTGAAGTTCACAAATATTTTTCTGATACTAATTTCAGTTGTGTTGTTTATTGAATATACACTAACAACTGGAATTATTCACAAATGCAGAAATGCAGCTGGTTCTCTGGAGAACACTCATCCATTGGCTGAAATTCTACATCCTCCTTGCTGTCACTGTCTGCATAAGGCCTGGCCTGAGAAACCATGCCCCTCTCCCCCTGTAATAAGACACTGGCTTTGCTGACTCAATAAATACAAACTGGCATTGCTTTTGAAGTTTGTCCCCTTATTGTTTTCCTAAATTCAACAGTATTCTAATTCAGGTTGAGTGCAGAACATCTAGCTGAGGTCCTGTCTTTGAAAGCGGTCCATCTACGAAGCCTTTGAGCAGAGGACAGACATTTCCTCCACTAAAGGTGGACGATAAACAGTGCAAGTCAGCAGCATCCTTCATGCGAAGCACAGCAGAATATAACTGCACTCCATTTGCATGCAGGGGGTGACTCTCTTAAGTGGTATTAAGGGATGAACTGGGGTGGATTAATTTCCAGTCTTTGATATTCATTAACTCCAGCTTCGGAAAAAAAAAATACAAGGAGATGACAGAATTACCCTTAGAGCTTCACCCGAGAGCAGCAGCTTTGCAATTTGGAGTTCATAGTGCCATGGTAATTGATCAAGCAGGGGCACATACCTTCAGCTAAAGGGACTTAACTACTATTGGTTCCTAACGATAGTGAGGATGGTATTTGACGTATGAAGTCAGCTTCACTTTGGAGGTGCTTAAGCAAACTAGTTACTATTATTTAATTTTTAGGCCACATATCAATAGCCAGCTCTCTTGGGTTTCAGTAATTGCTTGTCAAAGAGACTCTTAATTCAGTGGCTAAAAGCAACCGTGACCAAGGTAAAAGTGTCCATTTCATTTGAATTAAGCAGCAAATAATTAGACTTATCTGAATTTTTGTTCACAAATCACACAACCTGTCAAAGGCAGATTCTTGGTGGTGGTGGGGGGGGGGAAACCTGTGACAGCAAAATTCTTTCTATTAGAGGGAAGCACAGAAGTCATCACCCAGCTGCCTTAAATCTCCAGGGAGAGTAAACTATAGGATGAGAAAGGTGGGAGGTGGGGTGGGGGAGGGGTGCTTTCCTGGCAGTCATATCAGACATGATGTTAATTTACCTCTGGAGCCTCAAAGACTTCTGGGTCCATGTGCAGGATGGGAGGAAAGATAGCCACAAAGTCTCCCTTTCGTAGACAGTAGTTGCTGGTCTCTAAGCTGAAATTCATATCCTCTTCAACTTTTCGGACGATGGTGGAGTGTGAGCACAGCCGCAGAACCTCGAGGACCGTGCTGTCTGAAGGAAACAAACAACAGCTCTTTGTAACATGAGTGCTTCGAGAAGCTCGCAGTGCAGCCTGTTAGGACACATTACCAGCAACCTAGCCTCGTAGGGAAAATACTTCTCTTCACATTCATTGCAAGCTAAGAGGAAGTCAACGAGACTGTGGATGCTGAGAGTAAGGATCTGGTGGCTTTGCCCCGACATCGTTTGGGGGAGTTTCAGGCTGGAGAGAGCCCTGCTGTCTATGGACGGAGAAAAGAAAGACTGCTCTCCAGGAAGGGACTGATGTGTTTGGTGCACAAACAGGGTTACTCCTCCCGCCTCTAGAGAAGTGAGGTTTTTAAAGCCAGGTTCAGCTAGTTAACAGCACTTAGGCAGTTAGCAGTAATTGTAGTAGGTGCAGTTGAAGACAGTGTATCACTTAATTTCTCTATGCTAGCTGTAAATAAAATGAGTCAGCATTTGCTGGAAAATTTTTAAAGGAACACATTTTTTATCGGATTCGGAAGAAAACCACATTTTTCTCATCATCCAGGGAGAACAACATTCACCAGCATCTTATCCTGGAAGATTCCAGAAGCCGAATGTCCTTGCTATCCCAGTGGCCTTCACCTTTTGCTCCTAGCACGGCAGATTTTATGGCTAATTTCCGGCGATTTATCCTGGCAGTTTGAGGAGGAATTCCTTTGGGAATAATATGCATAATTTGCATAAATCATTCTGATAGCATGCATATCAGTGTGTAGCTCCTGTCCAGGGCTGCATCTCTCCCTTCATAATCAAAACTGACTATGTTTCCACCAGCGTGAATGGATCCTGGAATATAAAGCTTGATTCTTTCTAATCAGCAGTGTGAACGCGCTCCAAGGGGAGCTCCCCCCTTTCACATGATAATAAATGATTGTGTTTATGACTTGCAATTTAGAAACCTCACACACATACACATGTTTAGAGCCCGGTTTCTTGGTGCTGAGCACAGTGCTGCCATAGCCAGTCCCCAGTTATTTAGGTTATCGAAGGCAGACCCATTAGTGGAGGCTTGCATACAGAGAAACACAGAAATAAGCATTATTTTGTAAATAGGTAAACTGCAAACCTCTGAACAGCTCGCACAGGGACATGAAGGAGCTTTGGGTGCCTTCTCCCAGGAGGTTTTTCCTTAAGCATGCGTTTGTCTAAAGAAATGAGGCTGCGGTCAGTTTCGTGCGGGTAGTGGGGTGATTCAATTTGACGTATAGTGAGTTTGTGCATATTCTCTTAGACTGCCTTCGTTATTCTAATCAGGCAGAGTCAAATCGGTTTGCTGGTGATGGGGCTAGAAGAGAACTTTGGTTTGGGAGCATGGACTCTATTGTAGATAGCCACAAGGCACCTGACACGACAGATTTCAGCTGGCAAGACACCAACAACCAACATTTCTATGGTGAAAATCAAGGAATCACTTCCCAAGTCCCGCTGCTGGCCCTGTTGAACCAACAATAGCATAGCATCATTTTAACATGTGGTATGAAATAGTAGCTGACATATGTAGTAGTTCTGTTCACACAACAAGTCCAGTAGGGTTTGGAAAGAAGAAATATACAAAAGCAAAACAATGCTTGGGGTGGCCGCTGTGACAGGGTAGGCATTTAACAGTCCGAATAACATGCTCATATCTGATTGGCTGGTGTGCTCTTGGGAAGCATGGCAGCTTGTGCCCACTGCAGTATCACAAATGACAATTGGGCAAGCATATCTTATGCAGAAGTTAATCACAATAATGGAGCTCAAAGTGTGGCTCAGCAGTCAGATCGTAAGTGACAAATCTGTTTTACCTTCCAGTACCAGTTATGAGTGCAAGGCGAGGTTGGCTCTTGCTCTGAGCGATCATGCCGATGATCATTAGGTGACAGAAGTAATGAGTTGTGTTATTATCGCCAGTGGAGAGGGGAGCTTGCGGGGTCTGCAGTACAGAGCATCGAGACACAAAAGCCAGCCGCATTTCCAGCAGCCCCAGAATGAACCAGGGGCAGAGCTATACGTTGAGAATGACAATAGCACAGAGCACAAAAACGTGCAGCTTCTCCTTGTAGTTGAGCAGACACCAGGCAGTGCCACTGACAGACCAGCTGGGCCCTGGGAGGACTTCCATGCTACACCGGGAGGTACAGTAAATTATCCTGCACAGTAGAGCAACATCTGTTTCCGTGCTAGTGCCGAACAAACAAGGCAGTTTAAAACATACCAAGGGATAACCAAGCAACAACTGAGCATGACCCTCATTTTCCCCCCTTTCACACACGAGGTGCTAAACTTCATTGTGCAAGCATTCCATGAAAGAGAAGCCAGGTTTTCATTTGATAAGGTGTTGTCAGAGAGATTTTTACATAGTTCCAAAATGGAAAGAAAAAGCTTATAGTATTTTTATTCTTAGAATTGTCCCCCTTCTATCTTCATTTCTTTTATACTAAAGCTAGCACTTGGTTCTCAATTTGCTCTAGAATTAAAAAAAAAAGCCCAACTTTCCATACACTTATAAATATTCAGTCTTTAAACCTAATTTGCTATACTTAGTTCACATGCCTTCAAGCATTTGTCTTCCAATTCCCACTGAATAAATGCGTACTAATGAGAACTAGAGCAAGCTGCCGAGGCAAAGCTGGGTGACTGGGGTCTGGCCTGCCACCAGCTTGTGATAGGCGGGCAAATTGAGCTAAAATGAAAAGTCTTGTCAGCTAAAATTCAACATGGTAGCCAAACAGCAAGCTGTCAATCATCCATCCAAAACAAGGGACTATAGGTAATAAAAGGTCACTGTGACTCATTAGTGCACACTTGGCTTACATATGGAAGCTAATTTTAATTAAACATGATCTCTATCTGTAAATGTTTTATAAAACTTACTGTGCATAATGGACTGGTAATTTATGCAAACATTTAGCAGGTAATGGGACCCTCTAATTATTAGACTGTATTGTAGAAAAATGACTATCGAGAATGCAAATATTTGGGGGATGAATTTACACAGGCATTGCGAGATGCCAACAGTCATAGCTGTGGTTGAGAGAAGGCTTCTTGTAGAACTGCTAAGAACTGAGTTCCACTGACTGCAATCGACAAGACAATCGGGTCACAAAATTTTGACGATGAACTTAACAATTCCGACTCTGTGCTGCCTTGTTTACCTGGTTGGAAAAAAAAATGAGTTTCTTTTTTAAGATAGAAAATGAAAATGATTAAAAGTCCCTTCTAACTGGGCACGTGTTAAGCTGTGATGTTTTACACTCCAACTGGAGGAAAAAGACAAATGAAGGGAATTGCTGGGAGGAAAAGGCACATCCGCTTTGTCTTCAGAATAATTCACAAATGATTCCCACTTGCAGATTTCAAGTGCCAAAGCAGATCACGCTAATCAATAAAGCCCGGTGCAATGCAAACACAGAGAAGCACAGGCAGGTTTCCGCCTCATACTTAGGCCATGTCTGTATATGTGGAATGAATGTACTGTGACATGGCTGGACTGCTAATTTGGGTCATCTTAATGATTGGTGCAGGCTGGCGTGCCATCTGATTAGCCATGGCGATCAGTGGGTAGCAGCGATGGCAGGAGCGAAATGAGCAGCCAGCCCCACTATGGTCACTGGGGCTGAACACATGGATGCACTTAAAAAGAAAATGCCTGGGAAAAGGGAAGGGGAAGGGAACGGACATGAAGGTGTGGTGAAAGGCAGCTCGGCTCAGGACACCCATGCCTGGCTGTCTTTCTATAGCTGTTTTAGACAGATGCAAAAGTAAATGAGAAATTGGGATAATTAATATAGAATATGAAGAAAAATCATAAATTTCTGGATCAACAATTGTATATTTGAATAAGGCTAAAAATAAACCCGAATTGGTACAAATGCCCACCTTCACACTGCATTGCAGAAACAGGCTTCGGTTTCTGCTATTTATGCCTTCTGCTGTATATTTAGACACATGGAAGTTAAACATTCGTATGCTCAATAGAATTTTGTGAAGGTCTTACTCTGCTCAAAGTACTGGGGCATGGTGACCGGAGGAAGTAATGCAACATGTGATTTGACCTGCACTCATGCAACAAACTGAGAATTCAAAATTGAAAATTACATGGAAGCAAGAGGCTCCAAAGTGAGGACTTAAAATTGTTTCCTTACTTATTTCCCCCCTCTCTCTTTCTCTACAGGGTGTGTGTGTGTGTGTGTGTGTGTGTGTGTGTGGTGTGGGTGTGGTGTGCACAAATGACCAAATGTACAAATGTGTGAAGGTCCACCTCATGGAACCCAGGGATGGAACTCAAGTTGTCAGGGTTGATGGCAGGTGCCTTTATCAACAGAGCCCACTCACGGGCTCTCACCCCACTACTTTAGACATTGAATACTTTACTTCCTAAATTGATAAAGACTGTGAGCTTTGTCTGGCAACACGGATGCTTTGTGGAACAGCTCCATCAGTTTAAATCAGCACATGCATTATCTATCAGTTAATTGTTAGGAAAACTCTTGACTTAGCTTCTCGATTTTGCAGTTTTCTTTCTTTTCTTTTTTTTTTTTTTGAGTTATGGGGTGGGGAACGCAGAGACTTGTGCTTGCTAGGCAAGTGCTCAGCCCCTGAGCTACATCCACAGTTCAATCAAAGTTCACATGGATTACTAACAAGTATTATGTGCACGTGTGTACGTGCGTGTGCGTGTGTGTGTGTATGTGTGTGTGTGTGTTGCTGGGGATTGAGTGAAAGGCCTTGCACATGCTGGGTAACTTCTCTACTATTGAACTACAACTTGTCATTTTACCCTCCTTCCCTCCATCTTTCTTTTCCTCCTTCCCTTCCTCTCTCCCTCCCTTCATTCCTTCTTTTCTTCATTCTATTTCTCTGACAGAGTCTGGCTTTCTAGTCTAGGCAGGCCTTGAAGTCATGATCCTTCTTTCTTGCCTCTCAGATTCTGGGATTAGAGCGCATAACTCATGCTTTACTGACAGACATAGTTTCTTAACATATAACACTAATGATAGTTTACTGAAAGCGTATTTTGGAGGAAAGGTGTTTTTTTCACACTGAAATCAAGTTTTCTTTCCTTTAATTTCAATTTTTATAAAAATTCAGGCAGAAAATCTACTCCTTCTAACCTTTAACAACCCCTTAAATACACATATACATATTTTATCATTTTCTTTTGGTGTAGGGGTTGTGCTGGGTAAAAACTCCAGGTCCTTGTCCATGCTAGGCAAGCACTCTACCATTGTGCTATACCCCAGGCTGTTGTAATCATTTTGTACTCTATGTCGGAGATGATATGACATCAGCCTTTTGACATGCCTGGTAAATTCTGAGCGTTTACCACAGTCTACCAGAACTACGAGCTCTGCTTGAGTTGGGAAGCAGATAGGGACTTTCATTTCCTGTACCTCTCAGACCCCGTACTTCTCTCAGTGTTTCTCTTGTGGAAGCAGATGAGGAGAGACGTTTTGAAATAACCACATATTCCTTTGAAGCTTTCTTACATGGCAGGGATTTCCAGCTTCTTCGGCTGTTAGATTCACCCAGGATTAGTTAAAAAGATAACGTCTCCATCCCAGATCAATGAGATCAGAACCACAACACTAACTAAAACCTTGATGAGGGGTGCTGAACCTTGACCACAGATTAGAATCACTTGGGGGAGATTTTAAAGCCATCAACCCTCACTCCAAAATAATAAAAGCAGACTCTCTGGGGATAGGCCCAGGGCTGGGTGTTTTTACAGTTCTCCAGATGATTCCAAAGGAAAATCAAGTTGATAGTGTTGTGGCTGGAAATGAGTTTTCTAAGACCCTCATCCTATTCTTTGCAGGTTTATTTTTAACACTACTGTGATGAATTTACTTTAATTTCCATCAACATTACCTTCCAATCAGCTTGTGTTTCCGTCCTACATTCCTTTCCTGAACCACTTAGCTTTGTATTAAAACACAAAACTAATAAATATTGAAGACAGTGTTTTTCATTGATGTTCCCATAATATTACCCATAAAGCCTAACTCCTGTCTGCTTCTACTGTGGTCTGCTTCTGGAATACCTCTTTCTTGGGTTAGGATTTCCCTCCAGGAGACGAGAGATAGAGTGCAGTCAGGAAGCATTTGCCTAGCATACACAGAGACCCTGGGTTCAATCCCCAACATGGCAGAAAAGAGAAAATAAAAATTACTAACATGAAGTGAAATTCATTCCTTTTGTGTTTCTTCATGAGAATATTTTGGTAAAATTCACAATTCCCTAATTATCTAAGTTTCTAATTTTTCAGCTACACGATTATTTTATAATATTTATCTCTGTACTTATATTTGACTGATACATATCATATAAAAATAGTGGTCATTTCTCTAACAATTTTGCCTGAGGTGACAGTGATTACCACTAGGTATTAAAGTCAATAGCCTCACATCACTTTTTCTTCATTTAATATTGTTTAGATTAATGGTTTGTATTTGATTTTCTTTCTGGAACTTTCTACTCAGTAATCAAAAAAATAAGAAGAAAGTTAAAATACAAAAAGCAGTAACATAATGTCTGGCATTTATTGAAATAAATGTTAACAGTTTTAAGGTAGAAACTTACGCTGGTGTAATCCTGTGTACCATCATCAACAAAAGATTATTATTCTAATATCTTTCCCTGAAGTTAAAAACTTTTGTCAGTGTCAAGACTTGGTTTACCTGTACCAGTTGACAAACACACTGTGGTAGCTGGCTTGGATATATATATCTCCAGTGATGGTCATAAAATACCAGTGAAAATTTTGTCTCTCATTCTGAGAATACCCCCATTTGTAAAAAGAACAAGATGCACCACAAGCCACAGTCCCCCAGTGCACCTTGGTGAAAATCAGGCGAAGCAGCTATAAAATACTTTGAAATACTTAAAAACCGATAAGCTTAACATAGACTTATTATTATTTTGTTACAGGACCTTTGATTTCCCAACTGGTTTAGTCTCTGGCTAGGGAGGCAGGTAGCCTCACTGCAGATCTTCACTTCCCCTTCAGTTCTCCCAAACCAATTCCCCAGTCTCATCCCCAGCTCTGTAGCAGAAACCTGCAGCAGCCTCCCTCCTCACACCCCAGTCTCTAGTGAATTACAGAGTTCTGTCTGTCCAAACTTCCTTTCCATTACTCCTTCCTTTATACCTGCAAGCACCTCCAACAGACATTGCCTGGGAATGCACAGGCCACCCCCACCAGGAATGCAGGTAGGATAACAGCAGATCTTTACATGACCCCCTATTCCTCCAAGTCTAATCTCCCAGTCCCATCCCCAATTCTGCAGCAGACCTTCTGCTGTGGCCTCTCCTCGTTATCTGTACCCATGCCCAGGGGCTAAGCGGATCCTGGTAAAACACCCCACTTTCCTCTGACCTGTGGACCCATTCCTAAGTGTTAGCACTCAATACCTAGAAACACATTTTACCTGGACCCATAGTGACCACACCAATCAGGACCCCAGAAGGATTTTCTACCAGGCAACAGAAAACCGCCAAACCCTCCTAAGAACCAGAGAGGGCAAGAGAAATAAAGGGACAAATCACCCATGCAACAAAGACAAGACCAGGCAGCAGCACCTAGAATTACAATCTTTCCAATCCCACATGCCTAGATGCCAGTGTGACAACACAACTGACAACAGCCAGGACGATATGTCTTCACTGCAGCCCAGCAACCCTTGACACCAGGCTCTGAGTATTGCAACATAGCTGAAATACAAAAAAAGACCCTACAATAGCGCTTATGAATATGATAGAGGTCCTCAAAGATGAAATTAATAAATCCCTTAAAGAAATCTATGAAAACACAGACAGTGGAAGGAAGAGAATAAAAAAGTTCAAGACCTGAAAGTGGAAACAGAACCAAGAATAAAACCCAAACTGGAAGAAATCTGGAAATAAAAAATTTGGAAACTCTAAGGGTAAGCTCAGAGGTAAGCACCACCAAAGAATACA
Organism: Microtus ochrogaster; assembly: GCF_000317375.1. NCBI lineage: Eukaryota > Metazoa > Chordata > Mammalia > Rodentia > Cricetidae > Microtus > Microtus ochrogaster. Next base: position 19,173,352 of record NC_022031.1, on the reverse strand, counting down.
AGAGATGAAAGAGAGAATCTTGGGAATTGAAGACACAACAGTAGGAAGGGATACCTCAGAAAAAAGGAAAGTTAAATAAATAAAAAAAAAAATCTCCTGGCAAAAAAAAATATCCAAGAGCCGAGCAGTGGTGGCTCATGCATTTAATTCCAGCACTCAGGAGGTAGAGGCAGGCGGATCTCTGTGAGTTCGAGTTTGAGGCCAGCCTGGTCTACAAGACTAGTTCCAGGACTGGCTCCCAAGCTATATAAAAACTCTTCTCAAAACAAAAAACAAAACAAAAACAAACAAACAAACAAAAAACAAACTAAAAAACAAAACAAAAATCTGAGACACTATTAAAAGACAAAAATCTTAAAAAGACAGGAATAAGGAAGAAACCAAAATTAAAGGCACAGAAAACATTTTGACAAAATCATAAAATCATACAAGAAAATTTCCCTATCAAAGTACAAGAAGCATAGAGAACAACAAATAGACTAGACCAGAAAAGCTCTCCTTGGCACTTTAGAGTGAAAACTCTGAACACAGAGAACAAAGAAAGAATGTTAAAAGTTGCAAGGAAAAGAATAAAATATAAAGGCTGACCTCTTAGAATTATACCTAACTTCTCAATAAAGATTCTAAAAGCCAGAAGAGCCTGGACAGATGTGCTAGAGAAACTAAGAGACCACAGATGCCATGCCAGACTACTATACCTAGCAAAATTTTCAATCACCATAGATGGAGATAATAAGACATTGCATGATTTAAAAAAAACAACTTTAAACAATATCTATCTATTAACCAAGCACTGTAGAAGGTGCTAGAAGAAAAAAAATCAACCTAAAACACAAAGATTAAACATTCCCAGATCAGTAAAAATCAAGAGAGGAAACACACACACACACACACACACACACACCATAACAACAAAATAACAGGAATTAACAAAGACTGCTTACTGATATCTCTCAATATCAATGGTTTCAATTCCCCAATTTAAAAAAAATGCATACTAACAGAATGGATGTGAATACAAGATCAATCTTTTGTTGCATCCAAGAAACAAGTCTCAACATCAAGGATAGGGAAAATGATATTACAAGCCAATGTAGCTAAGAAGCAAGATGCTGTAACTTTTTTATATCTGATAAAATAGACTTCAAACCAAAACTAATCAGAAGAGATAGGAAAAGGCAATGAATACTCATCAAAAGAAAAATCCTGCAAAAGTACATTTCAATTCTTAACATCCATCCCCCAAACACAAGGGTACAAAAGTTTATAAAAGAAACACAACTATAGCTTAAATCACATACTGACCCTGACACATTGATAGAGGAAGAATTCAATACCGCATTCTCACCAATGGACAGAAGATAATCCAAATGAAAACTAACTAGAGAAATGTTGGGTCTACATACACCACAAAATTAATGGAACTAAACAGACGTTCACAGAATATTTTACCTGAATAAAAAAAAAAACATACTTTCTCTCAGCACCTCATGGATCTGTCTTCAAACTGACCACAAAGCAAGTCCCAACAGCTACAAGAAAATTGAAATGAAAATCTGTATCCTATCTGACCACCATGGATTAAAGGATTAATATTCTTGAATTCAGGATATCAATAACAATATAAAAACAGAAAACCAATACAACTCACTACTGAGTGGGAAATGGGTCAAGATAGAACTAAAGAAAGAAATTAAAGACATTCTAAAATTGAATAAAAATGAGTACACAATATACCCAAACTTTTGGGACACAATAAAGGCATTTATCAGAAATAAGCTAATTGCATTAAGTATCTACTTAAAAACAACAACAACAACAACAACAACAACAGCAACAAAGATGGGGAGATCCCATACTAGTAGCTTAACAGCACACCTGTAAAGCTCCAAAAGAAAAAAGAAAAAAAAAATCATACCCAAAAGGAATAGACAACAAGAAAAAAAAAATCAAACTCAGGGATGAACTCAATAAAATAGCAATAAACAAACCAACAATACAACAAATCAATGAAACAAAGAGTTGGTTCTTTGAGGAAACCAATAAGATCACCAAAACTTTATCCAAATAAATCAAAAGGAGGAGAGAGAATTCCAAATAAACAAAATTATAAGTGAAAAGGGAGACTTAACAACAGACACTGAAGAAATCCAGAGACTCATAAAGACACACTTTAAAATTTCATACTCCACAAAATTGGAATATCTAAAAGAAATGAATACTTTTTCCAGTACACATTACTTACCAAAGTTAAATAAATATCAAATAAGCAAGTGAAACAGACCTTTAACCCCTATTGATACAGAAGCAGTCATTAAAAGTCTCCCAACCAAAAAAAGAAAACAGCAACAAAAACAAAAATCCCAGAGTCAAATGGTTTTAGTGTAGAATTCTACCAGACTTTCTAAGAAGAGATAATGCTAATACTTCTTAAATTATTGCACAAAAGAGAAACAGAATCATCATTGCCCAATTAATTTTAGGAGGGCAACAGTTACCTAATACATCACATAAAGACCCCCAAAAGAGAGAAATTTACATACCGATTTCCTTTTTAAAATTGCTACAGAAACCCTCAATAAAACACAAACTGAATCCGAGAACACATACACAAGATCATGCACCATGAACAAGGAGACTTCATCCAAGAGATGCAGGGATGGTCCATAACATGTATATAGATAAGCATAATTCATCATATGAACAAACTGAAAGAAAAAAAACCTAAGTGACCATGTCATTATATGCAAGAAAGCATTTGACAAAATCCAACACCCTTTTAAGATAAAAGACCTGGGGAAGACTTAGGGATATAAAAGATAGGTGATTTACAACAAGCTCATAGCCAGCATCCACTTAAAAGGAGACACATGATCAAACATTTCCACTAAAATCAGGAGGAAATCAAGGTTGTCCACTCACTCCATACCAACCCAACAATAGTACTTAAAGTGTTAGCTAAAGCAGAAAGACAACTGAAGGAGGTCATGAGGAAAGGAAGATGTCCAGGTATGTATAAGTAACACTAAAAATCCCACCAGGAACTCCTACAGCAAATAAACACAACATAGCAGCAGGATACAAGACAAACTCAAAACAAACAAGCAGCAGCAAACTGTAGCCCTCCTATATGCAAATAAAAAACAGATCTTAAAAGAAATAAAGAAAACAACACTTTTCATATTAGACCCAAATAAAATGTCTTGGGATAACTCTAACCAAGCAAGTGAAAGAATAGTATGACAAAAACTTAAAACATTGAAGAAAGAACTGAAGATATCAGAAAGAAGTGCCTGTGGATTATAGTAGGATCACCACAGTAAAACCAGCCACTTTAACAAAAGCAATCTACAGATTCAAATCGATCCCCACCAATATTCCAACACAATTCTTCACAGGACTTTAAAGGACAATATCCAAATTTCATATGGAAAAGACCAGAACTATCTTGGTTTTTAAAATCATCCCTGAAAAGCAAAAGAACTTCTAAAGGCATCACTATTCCTGATTTCAAGCTCTATTACAGAGCTATAGTAACGAAAACTGCATGCCTTTGGCATAAAATCAGACACACTAATCAACAGAAATTGAAACACAGAACAGACATAAATCTACATACATATGGACACCTGACTTTTGATAAAGAAGCCAAATATACCCAGTGGAAAAAATAAACTGTCTTCAACAAACAGTTCTGGTCTAATTGGAAATTTTCATGTAGAATAATACAAATAAATAGATCCATATGGATTTACCCTGCTCAAAACTTAAGTCAGATTGGATTGAAGACATCAACATAAAACCAGACACACTGAACCTGACAGAAGAAAAAAAAATGGGAAATAGATTTGACACCTTGACACTGGCTAAACAGAACACTGATAGTGAGGGCATTAACATTAACAATGAATAAATGGAACCTCATAAAACTGAAAAGCTTCTGTAAGGTGAAGGACACCATCAATAGGACAAATTGGCACCTTATAGAATGGAAAAAGATTTTCATCAACTCCATATCAAAAGGATATAAGGAATAATATATATATATATACCACAAGAAACTAGACATCAACAAACCAAACATTCAAACTAAAAAAAAAAAACAAAAAACAATGAGGGGTACATATCTAAACAGAGAGTTCTTAACAGAGGATTCTCAAATGGTTAGAGATTCTCAAAAGCACTTAAAGGATTGTTAAACATGCTTATCCATCAGAGAAATGAAAATCAAAACTACTTTAAAATTCAATCTTATATCTGTCAGAATGGCTAAGATCAATAACACAACTGAGAGCTAATGCTGTTGAGAATGTAGAGCAAGGGGAACACCCCTCCATTGTTGGTGAGAATGCTACTATGGAAATAAATATGGTGATTCCTCAGAAAATTGGGGTTTGATCAACTTAAGATCCAGCTATACTACTATTGGGCATGTACCTAAAAGATGCCCCATCCTACCACAAGGCCACTTGCTCAACTATATTAGTAGTATTTTTATTCATAATTGCAAGAAATTGGAGCCTGAAGGAATCTATATGCCCCTCAACCAAATAATAGATACTAAAAATGTAGTATATTTACATAATAAAGCATTACTCAGGTGTTAGAAAAAATATATCATAAAATTTGCAAGAAATGAATGGAACTAGAAAAAAATTACCCTGAGATAGGCAACTCAGACCAAGAAAGACAAACATCTGCATATGTATGCGCTTATAAGTGTATATTAGCTGTTAAGTAAAGGAAAATCAAGTTAATCTACAGATCCAGAGAAGTTAGATAAAGAGGAGAGGTCTGGGGAGTATGTGCAGATCTCCCTGGGAAGGAGAGAGAACATATTTTGCGGGTGGACTGGAGGCGGGTAGGAATGGGAACAGGAGGAATCAGGTCAGGGAGGGAGGTATTGAAGGAAAGAGTACTTGGAGGGACTACTGGAATAGCCGAACATTTAGAGGGTGATGTGGAAAGCTAGTGCAGTGGAAAGTTCTTGGCATATATGAGGGTGACCCTACTTAGGACTCCTAGCAATGGGGAATATTTAACCTGAACTCTCAGTGGTGGAACTGGGGCATCAACTCAGCCACAAAACCCAAGACCGACAACCTGTCCTGCCTACAAGAAGCGCTGGAAGAATGGTCACTCAGCGCTTGTGGGAGTGGCCAACAATGACTAGTCTAACTTGAGACTCAAGCCAGGGGAAAGAGTCCATGCCAACAATATGTAAGTAGCCAGGAACTGGAAGTTGGATGACTCAAGAGACCTCAGGTAGAATCAAACACGATTGACTAGATAGATAGATAGATAGATAGATAGATAGATAGATAGATAGATAGAATCAATGAAATACTTCTTAATGATATTCTGCTATGCTCATAGGTTGGTGCCTAGCGCAGTCATCATCAGAGAGGCTTCCTCAAGTAACTGATGAGAGCAGATGCAGAGACCAACAACCAAAGATTAGGCAGAGCTCAGGGAACCCTGCAGAAAAGGGGGAAGGATTGTAGGAGCCAGGAGGGTCAAGGACAGCAAGAGAACACCATGCACAGAATCAGCTAAGCAGGGCTTATAGGGGCTCACAGAGACTGAAGCGACCATTATGGAGCTTATATGGGTCTGAGCTATGCCTTCTGCATATGTGCTGTGGTTATTCAGCTTGCGATTTTTGTTGGATGCCTAACACTGGGCGTGCGGGTATTTTGGACTCTTTTGCCTGCTTGTTGGACACTTTTCCTCCTACTGGGTTGCCTCCTTCAGCCTTGATATGAGAGTTTGTGCTATGATCTGTTCAGTTGATATCCCTGGTAGGCCTGCTCTTTTATGAAGAGAAAAAAAGGGGCAGTGTGGATCTGGGAGAGCTTGGAAGTGAGACAAGGATCTGGGAGGAGCAGAGAGAGGGGAAACTGTGGTTGGGTTATATTGTATGAGAGAGGAAAAGAGAAAAAGAAATCAACAACCATAAAAACAACAAAATGTAGCAATAAAGTGATTCTTCATGACATTCTGCTGTATTCATAATAGTTTGTTGCTCAGCCATCACTAGGGAATCATCCTCCTGCAGTAAGATGAAACAAACAAAAAAACAAAAAAAAAAACCTACAGAAATCCACAGCCTGGCATTATGCAGAGAACACTCAGTCCCAACTGGAACGACTCTATTAACTTCCTCCCCTTAGGGGTCAAGGAAACCCAGAGAACAGGAGGCAGAAAGAATTTAAAGGCAGAGAATTTAAAGATAGAGGATAACCAGAAACCCAGGGCCTCTAAGTCAGCAAGACTGACACAAATATGAACTCACAAAGACTAGAGGCAGCATGCCCAAGGCCTGAATAGGTCTGGACAAGGTCCTCTGTGTACACATTATACTTTCCAAATATTTTATGGGATTCCTGAGTGTGGGAATGAGTGGGTCCTTGTTCCTTGTGCCTTCTCTTGTGCTCTTTACCTTCTGTTCTTCTTCATTCATTTGTATTTTGTTTTAGTCCAATGTGGTAGTCTTCATTTTATCTTATTTTATTATTATTTCTTAGAAACTTCGTTGTTTTCTAAGGAGAAACAGAGAGTGGGTCCACATGGGAGGGGAGGAGGGAAGGAACTGGAAGGATTGAGGGAGGGGAAACCATAATCATGATATATTATGTGAGAAAAAAAATCTATTTTCAATAAAAGGAAAGTAACGATCAAGGTGAAAATAAATAAATATTAATGATTGATGGAGGTGGGTCTTGTATCTTATCTGTTGCTTTCATTGGTTAACTAATAAAGAAAACTGCTTGGCCCTGATAGGACAGAAAAATTAGGTAGGCAGAGTAGACTGAACAGAATTCTGGGAGAAAGAAGCCGAGTCAGAGAGTCGCCATGATTCTCCCACTCCAGACAGCTGCAGGTTAAGATCTCCCCCCCCCGGTAAGCCACCTCGTGGGCTACACAGATTATTAAAAATGGGTTAGATCAATATGTAAGAGCTAGCCAATAAGAGGCTGGAACTAATGGGCCAGACAGTGTTCAAAAGAATACAGTCTCCATGTAATTATTTCGGGGCATAAGCTAGCCATGCGGGTGGCTGGGTGCCGGGGATACAGCCCCTCCGCTCCTAAACTACAACTTGTAATGCGGTGTTTAGTTGATATCCGGATGCCTGCTCTTTTCTGAAGGGAAGGCAAGGAAGAGAGGATCTGGGGGAGAAATGAGGTTTTAGGTAACTGGGAGGAGTGGAGGGAGGGAGAACTTCGGTCAGAATGTAATGTGTGAAAATAATAATAATAATAAAGATTTTGTTGTTTCTGTTCATTGGTTGAGCATGGGAGAGCTGCAAGTTTGTGGGAGCTCCTAAGTCTAGTTGTGGACTTACACAGACCTAAGTTACAACTTCAAATCTTAGCTCTTCTGGTCAAATAAATCCAAGCAATTCTTTCTTAACGTGGCACTTTAAAAATACAATCTTTTATTTCAAGGACAAACTGCTACTATAAATAAAGAGTTGATGAATTTCGAGTAAACTGTCAAAAGTAATAATCATGTGCAGAATACAAACATAGTCTTTGGGGTTCATTTGCATTATTTCCTGATCATCCCATTCTTAAAATGAAGGGATAATTACCTGGATATATGGAAAATGCAACCTAAATCTCCATAGAAACCAATCAACTTAGAAAACACTACTCATCCAAGTATAGGCAACTATCCATAATCTACATAAATTTTGGGTATTAGTTCCCTAAGAATTCTGCAATAAAAAGAAAAGAATGTTAGCATTTTGATAATGATGGGAGTATTTTCTTCCTCCAAACAAGAAATCTCTTTGATAATTCAGACTACATGTGACAAACTTTCATAATGGACTGCAGTAAAAATCACAGTGGCTGCTGCTTCCCTTCTATGGCTCTCGGCCAGGCCAGGGGGATCCATCCTGGTAACACTTGTGTCTGTCTCTCTTATTAGCACCAAGAAGCAGTTAACTGTGATCAAGACTATTAGGACCTAATAGCTCAGAATTTTCCAAAAGAGCGAGAGGGGAAATATTTGATGCATGAAAACTTGAGGCCAACACAGACTAATTAGTCTTATTAAGTCAAATAACCAAGGAAATAGAAAACATATAAACAATGCATTTTCCCGAAATGCATTTTGAAACTAAAAGTACTATATCGTCAAGAATGTCATAAGGTGAGGCATGAATACAGAGGGAATTAGCTTTAGAAAGAAGAGTTCCCTACATCATGGGAACAAGCAGCCTGCTCAAACTCAGGAAATGGAAATACAATTGCTGCTGCAGATCAAGGCTTCATGGCAGGGGTAAGGCTGACTGAGGAAAAGTAAAAGAAAAAAGGGGGGAGGGAGAAGAAGAAAGCAAAACACCAGCTCCTATGGGCCTCAGATAGACTTGAAATAATGTTTACTTTTATTTAACAAATCAGTAGTATTTTTTAAAAAATACTGAAGTCTAAAGGAAGCTGTCTACAGCTGTTTTGTTTTTTCCTAATTCCCTGCCTTCCTCATACCCCTCCCTCCATTTAGCCCTCCTTTCTTTCCACTCTTTCTTTGCTTCACTCCTTATATTTCTGTGTTTAAATCCTTAACCTACAATGAACGGATTTCCACTTAAGAACCATATACTCCAAACCTGACAAAACACCGTGACCTGCACCTGAAAATGCAGACACCATTTTAAGGAGGAAGAAGCACTTTTTGCACGCACACTGCCCCCCTGAAATATTTTCCTGTTTAGCCATGGAATCCTTTTCTTGTCGAGACAGTGCAGCAGTGTTTGGGAAGCATCAGCAGGCCAACAGATGCTTGGAATCAAATGACTTAATAGGCATACACATTTTCCCCCAAATAATTGCAAAGCTTTGCTTTAGCCCTTTTCATACCTTGCATAGTTAATTAGCTAGGACTTAATGTTTACATGCAACGAGAGTATCTACGGCTATAAACTACATAATTTATAATTGATGTAAATGGGTGTTATTATGTCAATTAGGCAGCTGTGTCCTCCACCTCTTGGTAAACAGCTATGAGTGATAAACTGAGTTTGCAGAGAGCTACCTTCTTCTCTTCATAACAGATAAAAATAAATTACCCAGGCAGACCAAGCTGTCCAATTGTTCTCTGGTGAAGTGGATGGAAAGTCCAGGCCCTTTCTTTTGACCTGTTGACTGCACGAAGCTGTCAATTTCGTCACGCAGCGCTTCCACAGCTTCTGGGTGCCGAAGAAGATAATACACTGCCCAGTACACAGCTGGAATGGTGTTTGCCATAGAGGCCCAGAGAAAGCCAAGATGATGGGCTGGGAGAAAAGAAGTGAAAAGGAAGATTAATAGCGTTTATTACACTGATTAGATTTGCAGTGTGCTAATTAAAAGATGTTAGGACACAGACCCAGCCAAGGATCAGTGCATGCTAATGAGAACCAATAGGCTTCTGAAGTCTCATTTTCTGCTTAATGAGAAGAGTTTAAAATGTAATGTGTGTTGGGGGGGCAGGAAGGTGGGGATGAGATAAGGGGAGTAAACGCCGCTTAGTTATACTCTTTCTCATTATCGTCATTAAGTATCTTGTTTTACCACCTCAGCAAAAAAAAAAAAAAATCAATTATCACAGAGGGTTGTTTCAGAGTAAAACATTTTATCACTAGCCAATTAGAAAGAGCATAAAAATTTTCAAGGTCGCCATTTTTCCTTTTATCTCAAAGGTCTCCTGTAAATTATTTTATTTTAGTGAGTAATCATTTAGAACTTTCTTACCTCCTATTTCTAAGTCTTCACGCCCATAGTGTTTTTCCAGAAGCTCTTTCCTTTCCTGAACAACTTCTGAGCATCCATGCATCTGATCTAGTTTTTCTGACATGAGGCATCTTATAAGTTTCTCCTGCATAGATTTCACATGTCTTAGAAGCTGAATGGGTATATCGGATATTAAGTATGGAAATGTGTCATCGAATTTTAGAAAGTCATCTCTTAACTCACTGATAATTTTCTTCCTGTTACCAGTAAGAAGTTTTCCATATATAGTCGTAAATGTGGTCTCAAATACCAGTGAGCTAATGAATGGAAACAGTCTTGATGTATTCCACTCTGTGGTTTTTAGTAGTTGGGGCTCAATGATTTCTTTTAGTTGTTGGATTAGGCTTTCTAGGAGACTGTCCAAAGCTTTGCCTTGTAGAAACAGGTAGCTTCTGTGAATGTCTTCATTTAGGTCATCATCAGTTTTCAGCTTCTTGATGGAGAAGGCTTTCAATGATAACTGTCTGCTGAACTCCTGAAAGCTGAATTGCTTGGGGTTTTTCCTTATGAGATGGTATTGGAAGGGGTTCAGAACAAACGTTATATACTTCCCTAAAAAAAAGAATATAGTTTATTTGATAGCAAGGCAAAACACATATCTTCAGTCTGAAAATATTTAAATCAAAATTAGAGACTTTATTAAGAAGTTAACAGTTTTATCGCACAAATTTAACAGGAATCCATTCCACTCAAATGCCCACTCTGCTTTGAAAATGAAGGATGCTGTGAAAAAAAAGCTCTCAAAGTTTGAAGGTAAAGAAGTTCTAAACTTCACCACTCACTATGGCCTGTCCCTCAAAATGGGCACAAATTTTGGAGTGTTCCTGGCCGAACCCCTGCATTGAGCAGCTGAGAGCCGGGACAGCTCAGGCAGCGCAGCTTGCTTGCCCTCACTCAGCTCTGGCTTCTCACTGCAGTACTGCTTCATGGTTTCTTCTGGTTAGAGTGAGTGCGAGCAATAGCAACAGTGAGTACTTTTCTTCCTAAAATCACAAGTTACGTTAGGGCAACCCTTCAGTGGTCATGTTCAGCTATTAGTGTGTGTACTCCATTCGCTCTGTGTCTGTCTGTCTGTCTGTCTGCATCCCCACACGGTGTGTGTGTGTGTGTCTGTGTGTGTGTGTGTGTGTTCATAGTTTTTTTAGTTGAAAAACTTCCTCTCGTAATTTATGGTAATTCCAAATGTATTGCAAAACTTGACCAATTTGGTACAAATTATTTTAGATAAAAATTTGGAAACATTGTAAATGAAATCCTAGAGATGGTATAAATGTTTTTATTAGGCAATTTAAAAAATATAACAAGTGTTAAATGCAGTTTAACACTTATGACGCAATTCATTTTCCTTACAGTGATTTTTATCCACTCCATTTTCCCCTGATTCATTAAACAGAGCAGGACAAGATAGAAGCTAGGTAGTCCAGACCTAGCTGTTCATCCTGGTCAGATACTAGCACCGCCTTCTGCAAAGTAAGTCGAGTTTTGTTTTCATTAGTTCTTTGTTTTGCCTCAAAAACAGCAGAAAGGACCCCATTAAATTTGGGCACTTTCAATAACTTGTTTTACCATGATAACTTAACTAAAATTGCCAGCATCTGCCTGGCAAAAAAAATGAGAATGCGGGAGTCAGTTTTCTCATTTTCCAAAAGAGACAATTTTAGGCAAAGCTGTGTATTTTCACAGGTGATGATTCATGCATTCTTTGTCTCAAATGAATGGGTTTTCTTAAACATTAATAGGATTTTTTAAAAGCAGTATCTGAAATTCATAGCGTGTATGCACTAAGTTTAGTTTGCAAATCACAATCTTTGGAAAATATTTTGAACTTTTTTTAAAACCAAATTTCTACTTTCATCTAAATCCAAAAAGAATTTTTAAACAATGTATCGCCCAGACACTATCAGTCATTACAGCTTGGCTTTTGAAGTAGGGACAAGATAAATACCAAATTTCTGCTCTGTCCACAAGTCATGAGAAACAGACACGTTCTTATTACTTCTATTTCTATCTTTCTTTTCACTTTCTCTCCTCACTCTTGCTCCCCTTTTATTTTCTCCCTCCCTCTTTACCTTGCCTCTAAAAGAAGATAAAAGCAGGCTCATTTCAAATAAAAGTATAAATGCGGAAGGTGAAATAACTGGTTCAAGTCAGCAAACACATTTAATATATTATAAAAATTGATTGACTGTGGGTGTGT
>NC_022031.1:19149848-19160677 GCF_000317375.1 Microtus ochrogaster | reverse complement strand
TGCTGTGTGTGTGCACGTGTCACAGTGTGCCTGTGAACGTCAGAGGACAACTTTTGGAAGTTGGTTTTCACCTTTCACCTTGTTTCTTCTGTTATTGTGCTATGTACCCAAGGCTGATTGGCCAATGAGCTTCCAGGCAATTTTCTTTTGTTTACCTCCCAGTGTGTGTGTGTGTGTGTGTGTGTGTGTTAGAATGTTGAAATTACAGATGTACACAGCTGTAACCAGATTCTTACGTAGAAATGGGTATCCAACTCAATAATGTTTCTCTGCCTACCACTTTTACCCTTTGAACCAGGTCCCTGTTAATACATTTATTCAAAAACCAGTTGTTAGTCTCGGGTTGTGTGTGTGCATGTGTATGTGCAAGGACATGTGTACATGGAGCACAGAAGCAGACACCAGTCGCCTTCCTCAACCACTCTCTATGTTAGCTTTTGAGACAAGATCTCTGACTGGACCCGAAACTCATCAATTCAGCTAGACTGGCTGGCTAGTGAGCTCCAGGGAACCCGCTTGTCCCCACACACTTACGGACACACTCCTCCATCCCTGCCTTTTATGTTGGTGCAAGGGATCCAAAATCAGGTTCTTATTCTTGTGTTTGCAGTAATTCTTTTAAAGGACCATCCCCCAAGAAAATCAAAGTAACTTTTCTCTCTAGCATCTGCACCTTTTCTTCTTCATTTCAATTTTAGTTTTCTTCCCCATCAAGACATTGTTTCTTGCCTTTTACCTTCCTTCAGGAAGATGTGGATTACTTTAGACCTGGACATTTTGGTTTTCTGATTTTACTTTTCAAGTTGGAAGTACCAATAACCCTGGAGATTTAAGCTGGCTTTCCAACTTTTAATCTTCAGTATAAACAATTTAAGCTAAGTTTTCCAAAATTAATATTAATTTAAACCATCTGTCCACCATCTGCTAATGTGAGATGCAAAATCAGAGTTTCTTTGTGTTCCGTAATCAGACAGTTAGGAAAATACATATACATTTATAAAATGAATTTAAATTTTCTAACAAAGGAATTTTTCTGAAAAGTTATCTTGAAGGCTATGAACGCTCGGAGAGAAATTAGAGTTGGTTCAGCGTGATTTTCTGTAAATGAATGCCAAGTGTCACCAGGCATGCAGCCTAGTTCACAGGGATCCGAGTGTAGAAACAATACCCTTTGCCATGTTTTCAAAAGAGAAGAGAACGCTGTCAGAAGTAGATGTAAAATATTGATTTTTAAGAATTTCAGTGCTTGCATTTGTCTAAAACGTAAATGTCAAAATGAGGCCTATGCCTGAAAAGATACAGTATAAAATAATTTTTTCTGCCCATTAAGTTTGAAATTAGGCCAACCATTTTAATATCTTCCTTGCCAATTATTTCATTTTTCTTCCCTTTTATGTAACAGACTGCTACTATTAGTCCCAGAATTCTTAGATAACCCATCAGTGCTTTGCCAACCCAATACTCTTATTTGCTTTCTTTATATTATTTCCTTGGGAAGTTAATGCTACATAATTCAAAATAGTTTGATAAATGTATTTTTGAACATATACCTAATCACCTTGAAGTCTTACACACAATAAGTCTGGCTTTTAGATAATAAATGAGTTTTGCTGTTTAGACGTCAAATTTGATACCACATCGACATAGGCCTGGGAATTCAAGTCAGTTGCTCAGTCTATGGAATATGAAAAAAAGCTGATTTTAAATTAATTTTCTAAAATTATAAGGTTTCAATCTCCTCGTGCAGGCAATTCTCCATCAGATTTTGGGCTGAACGTCACTATGGAAGCATCAGTTGGGAGCTGAATGGGCAGTCAGTGTTTTATCTGCTGAGAGAGAACACCGTGTGTACTCAGTCCCCTTTATTAGGGAGATTTCTCTAGCAGTTGACACTGATGTACAGTAGAGCTTCTCTGGGGTGACATTTAAGGAAAATGATTCCATTGCACTAACACACAAAATCAATTAGAAAACTATTTTCTGGTGCAGGTTTTTGAATTTATGAGGTTTCTCATAGTAAGCTGTACCTTTCAATTTCTTTATTAAGGTGACAATTGTGTCCTATGAGACTTTTGGGGATGACAGTCATTTGCGTGCCCTGCAAGAAGCACACACATCAGGGACAAGGGTGGATGACTTTGTCCTTCATTTTTTAAATGAGCTCTATCACAAACTGATCATCAAAACTGTGTATTCACAGACCTTTTCAATAAGTTATATTCAAACTGACGGGGGCTGGGGACAGGCAGCTAAGCTTATTCCATGGTGGCTGTTTATTACAGAGTTCAAAAGCATAATGATGGCTAAATTATTTAGGCAGGCAATATTTAAGTCAGTGTGAGACTTCTTAGAATTTACGGTTCAGATATCACAAGTGAGCACGGATTGATTGCTTTTGTTTGTTAGGTTTGTGTGTATGTATGTGTTTGTGTGTGCATATGTATTCATGTATGCTTGTAAACAACAGAGGTTAACCACAGTTGTTCCTCGCTACCCATTTTTTTTTTTGAAGAGAGCTTCTCTCACCAGAACCTATGGCTGGCTGCCTGGTGTCTGCTAACCGGACAGGGAATCCATTAATCCCTTTGTCTCTTCCTTCCCAGTATTGGGATTTTAAGTACATAGCACTATGCAGCAAGCACTTTACCAACTGACCTATTTTCTCAGGCTTCTGTCTTTATAAAATAAAGGTTTTTTTTTTTTTTCTTTTTTTTTTTTTTTTTTTTTTTTTTACAGGATGTTGTTGGCTGACCTCTAACTCAAGACTCTCTTGCCTAAATTTCCGAGATGCTGAATAAAACTATCCAGTCTACATGTTTTTGTTGAATCATTTTGGGCAACCTTCTCATAAGTTCTTAAAAAGAAAAATCTAGAAGTTATAATAATTTTTGTACTGCTCATTGGAAATTTGAGGTTCCGTATTAGAAATTATTTAAAAAGAAGACTTTGTTTGCAGCTTTAGTTTAGCTTCAAGTGCAACTAGAAAGGAAGCACTGGCTGCATCCTCTTTGTCTACCTAATAGAATTTCATCAGTTTTAAGATGTTAGGAATTTCCCCCATCAAACATTTATTGTGATTAAATCAGCACTGAGCTCTGGGCTAAACAGGAAGAGAGTCACTAACAGAAAAAGACAGAGATGGACAGGTGAGTACGTGGTAAAGCCTGGCTGTCTGAATTACACCGAGCAGAGGCACTGTAGATACCTGGGCCCTAGTGATGGGGTTCCTAATGTTGGATGATTTGGACAGGAAAGGATCTGAAGAGAAAGTGATGTGCAATGGGGATCAAAGGTCAGGTGAGAGAAGAGCTCTAGCAGAAAGAAGCGCAAAAGGAAGGACAGAGGCACAAAGGTATGGATGTGTGCAGGAATGTTCCAGCAAGGAGGCATATTAATGGGACTGTAAGCACAAGGCAGTTAACAAGAAGGGATGGGAGTGGACTGGATAGGGGTCTCGGGAAAATCATATGAAATGCTAAAAGTCTTTCTAAGATGCATGGCTGCTTTCATTTCCTTTTTTTTTTTTGAAATTGCAGTTTGTGCAATTGTCATTGGAAGAGATCTGTCAGCTGTCAGGAGAAAGAGTAAATTATAACAAAAAGTAATCTTGCCTGTTCATGGGTGAATTAAAACTAACCTCCTGGATGGTTAATCAAGTTGTCCTTTTATTACTCAAATGTTTATGGAAGGTTGTGTCTGATCTTCAGTGAAGTCATTACAAGCAGAAGGTAGCACTAGTCCTTTAGGAGTAGAATAAAACCTCAACAGATACAAAAATGGAGTAACCCCATGTAGCTTATCAGATCACCATGGCTTAAAACTAGAATTCAACAGCAACACTAATTCCAGAAAGCCAACACACACATGGAAATTAAACAATGCTCACCTGAATCATCAATGGGTCAAGAAAGAAATAAAGGGAGAAATTAAACACTTTCTAAAATTCAATGAAAATGACCACACAACATACCCAAATTTATGGGACACAATGAAGGCAGTGTTAAGAGAAAAGTTCATAACACTAAATGCCTACATAAAGAAGCCGGAAAAAAAAATCCCACACTAGTGAATTAACAAAACATTTCAAAACTTTAGAACAGAAAGAAGCAAATTCACCCAAGAGAACTAGATGGCAGGAAATAATCAAATTGAGAGCTGAAATCAACAAAATAGAAGCAAAGAAAACAATACATAGAATCAATGAGACAAGGAGTTGGTTCGTTGAGAAAAAAATCAACAAAATAGACAAACCTTTATCCAAATTTAACCAAAAGGCAGTGAGAGAATATCCAAATTAACAAAATTAGAAATGAAAGGAAAAATAACAACAGACGTGGAGGAAATCCAGAGAATCATCAGGTCACATTTCGAAAACCTGTACTCCACAAAATTGGAAAACTTAAAAGAGATGTACTGATATAGAAAGACATTCATACATACGGTACAATAAGGACACTCAGAGTCAATAGAGGAAGCTGAAGGGTCAGTTTCAAGACAGTTGGAAGCAACTGGATGCTTCAAGGAGAAAGCAGAGATCAGTAAGTCACCAAGACAGAATATTTAGGATAAACTTGACCATGAATAAGAGAAGATAACTGGGTTCCATTAGGGGAACTCTAGAAGATAAGTTGCTAGAGACAGCAAATGCAGGTAGCTTTCTAAAAATATCTAGGAGATAGAGTTGGACACAGAAGGATGGAAGGATGGAGACAAGGAGAGAGGGGAGAGGACCAAGGAAAGAGAGGGTGGGAGAGAAGTAGGAAATAACAGAAGGAAGGGAAGGAAGAAGAAAAAAGGGAAGGAAAGAAAGAAGAGGGAGGGAGGGAGGACGGGAGGGAGAGAGACTATTGAAACTAAAGCGCAAGCAGGAGACATATAATATGGCTCCAAGTTAAGGACAAAGATTCCAAGTGAAGAAATAATAGGAATGAGGACTTGTGATGTAACAAGGAGAGTCACAGGAACAGGTACGTGTTTTGTATTTAAAGCATTTTGAAAGTCTTAACTGAAATGAGCAGTTTAAATGCAGAAAAATTTCTCCAGACTAGTGCTTGCAAGGCCAGAGAAAAGAAATGATTATGTGGAGAATTCAGATGTTTAGAGTTGTGAATTAGTGTACCACATCAGCCCATCCGTTGGAATGAAGTGCCGTATGAAATGTCGTAGCTGGGAGTCTGAGACCAAGGGAGAGTAGGTATGGCAATTCTGAACTGTCTGCCGAGCTTCCTTACACTCCTAACGCCGCTCTGTGAAGAAATCCTTCATTCAAAACACATCCTAGCTCTTTTCATCAAACTCTTGCCAAATAACCCAAGCTGACCCAAAACAAATTGACAAGTCAGACCAGGAGAAAGGAATCTTTCTTTAGGAAGTAGTGGAGGAGCCTGTAACCAGGTTGTATGCATGACGATCACTGCACTCCCGCGAGCCATTCTTTTGTTTTTGCTCGACAAGGCTAGATGAATGTTGCACATGTTGCCCGTGAGGAAATGTGAGGCCCTAAAGAGTCAGCAAGAGTGGAAGCCACACGCAAAGTGTCCCACCTGAAATCAGAACAGTGAAAGTGTCGCCGTATTTCCTTTGCAGAGTCTTTATGAAAGCTAACGGGTCCTTTTGGAGCTTCAGAGTAATGCCGAGATAAGGAAGCCAGCCTTTTATCAGGGGAGGTTCACCAGGTCGCCTATGAAAAGAAAAGAAATCAAAGAAAAAATGAAATCACCCACGTTTTAATACATGCAGGTTATGTATCCAGTCTAAATAAAAACACAAGCACTGCACAGGCTCTCTCAGTTTAGGACTTCCTTGGTTCATGAGTTGTCATAGACATGGGCTTATAGGGCTTTCGGTTTCTGTGGATATTGGGTAGGTACT
This sequence comes from Microtus ochrogaster, assembly GCF_000317375.1. Taxonomy (NCBI): domain Eukaryota; kingdom Metazoa; phylum Chordata; class Mammalia; order Rodentia; family Cricetidae; genus Microtus; species Microtus ochrogaster. The sequence goes on along the minus strand of NC_022031.1, from coordinate 19,154,806 downwards.
GCAGTTCCTTGCTTTTGTTGATCAACTTTTGATACCATTTTTCTTAGAAGGATTCCACCGCTGCTTGACAGCTAGCTAAGTCACAGTCTGATGGATTTATCATATGTCCAGTTTTCTATCACTATACACCTAAAGGGTCTGTGGCTAAGAGGATCAGTAGGTAACCAAATCGATTTGTAGAATGTATTTTGCAAAAGTGTCAGTTTGGTACAACGCTGAAAAAAAAAAGTTAATTGTCTGATTTTCCTTTTGTCTTTTGCAATTCATGCTGTAAATGTTACCTACTTAATCTAGTAAGAACTAAACTTGGTTATTTTATTTTTACAATTTTATTGTATGTATATGGGAAGTTTTGCCCACCTGTATATTTGTGTACCAAGTGACCAAGGAGGACAAAAGATAGCATTGGATACCCTGGAAGTAGAATTAAAGACAGTTGTGAGTCACCATGTAGGTCCTGGAAATTGAATTGGGGTCTTCTGAGAGAGCTCAAATGTCTTTAATCTTTGATCTTTCTCTTTAGCAACCACCCAACTTAGTGTTAACTAACATTTGTGGTTGTTGGCTATGTACTTGCCAAGTGTGATGGCTGATCTTGGTTGTCAACTTGACACACTTGGGAAGAGGAAACATCAACCGAGAAGATTCCTCCACCAGATTAGCCTGTGAGCATGTCTGTGGGATATTTTCATGTTTGCAAAGTAATGGGAGATAGCCTAGCCCACTGCGAGCTGTTTCCCATAGGTAGGCGATCTTGGAAATTGTAAGACAATTGGTCCTAGCCAGAAAGAGGGAGAGGAAGAAAGGAAAGAGGAGAAAGACCGATAGATGAAAGAGAGACAGAGACAGAGAGAAAGCCATGGTGTTGACGAATTAGGTCGGTAAGGTAAATAACCAGACCAGCTCAAGAATAACAGTTATTTTTTTAATAGTTGAAAAGGGGAAACTCACGCTACAAGAGTGGGAGGTCAGAAATCCAATCGGTCCGGCAGGCACTGCGCAGAGAGACAGCGCACCTGTGTCCTACCAGTTTTGTTACCTAGGCTACAGGTAGCCACACCCTAACTAGTGTGATTGGTTGATAGTTTCCCCATCACTATGGTCTCTGCTTCAGTTTCAGGCTGAATTCCTGCCCCAATACCTCTGAATGGTGGACTGTTGCAAGGGATTTTAAGCCAAATAAATAAGCCCTTTTCACCCAAGCTGCTTTTAGGTTAGCGTGCTATCACAGCAACAGAAAACAAACTAATATACCAAACTGCTATGTAATAGACCTAATATAAGATAGAATTAAACTGCTTATAAACCATGCATTTCAATTGCTGATTATTCAATTTCATAGACTTCCATATTTCATTTCTTAGTAGCATGGGGTGTTCAGTTACGTGGACTAGGTCATTTACCTCCCAACTGTATGCAGAAGCACTTAAATCTACAAATTTAGGGTAAGAGTTCATTACATCTTATTAAGACTTAATTGTATTTATGTATGTTAAAGCTTTAGGGTAATGGTGCACATGGAACTTGAAGGTTTTCAAAAAACACTTTAGTGAATTTTGCGCATTGAAAGGAGGTATGCTCTTTAGAATGAACAAGCCACATTATCCAATGTGTTTGTTTTCCATTCATCTGGTTGATCAAAGAGTTTAGAACCAGATGTCCCCTTGAAGGCTTTAGTGTGTTCCCTTGTTTTCGTGGCCAAAGAATCTCAGGTCTCAGATGTGAAGACATTTGCCTAAAGGTTAAGAACATTCTGTAAACTCTACAGCCCCACAAATGTATTTTCAACCACCCAGGAAAATCAGTCAATCCATGAACCCAATTAATATATATATATATATCAGCAATGAAGAGCTCTGGCTGCACTGACAGACACATGCAGTGAACACAGTCTACTGCAAACCCGAGAGCTCTTGCTGTGCTCCGGGTGTCAAATGTCACAGAATTTAGCTGCCAACATGAAGCTCTTTGTTATCAGCTGTCAATCGGGCTGGAATTACATAATCAGAAGAATGACAGTGAATTAGCTTGAAAAATCTGCTATGCTATTGAGAACAATAAAGATGCCGGTGCAGAGCACGTGGGAGATCTTGGAGGTGAAGTGCTTGCTTACTTTGTTCGAATGAGACTCTCAGTTTGATTCCTGGCACCACACAAAGAAAAAGAAACCCTCAAAACCTCGGTATAATTTTCCTGAGTTTTGTATTTTGTTACCATTTTATGAAGAATTTTTTTTAAAATAATGACTACAGTTAAGATTGTTTGTTAAATATTACTAATTAAGTAATTTTAAGCATGTGAAACATTCCTTAAAATACTATGAATTAAAAGTTTCTTGTTTTTTGATCTCTGACATTAGCAAACTTGTATTGCAAAATTTCTTCCAGTCATTTATCTATTTATCTAGTAAATACAATCTGATTTAAGATAAAAATAAGACAAAATAAATGATCCTTTTTTTTATCCTTGAAGGGATCAAAACAAATATCCAGAAGGACTTCAATTCTCTGATCCATCTGTGATACTACGTGCTTCATGCTTGTGATCAATCATAAATATTACTAGCTCAGATTTAATCAAAGGTCAAGATTATCATCATCTCATCAAGGGCTTTAATGCAGCTGTATTAACCTTATCAGATGTCTTCACTTCCCACATACCAACACAGTAGACTTAAACAAAATATAAGCAGCAGATCTTGCCATCGTGTATGTGTGTGTGGGGGGGGTTCAAAATAAAAACTCAGTTGCAAAAGAAATCAAAAGAAGATTTTGCATTCTCTATTTGAAAGACAGTTTATTTTATTACTAATATAGCAGACATGGCAGTATTTAAGTATATCTGCACAGACATGTGGAAACAAGCCATGTTGTAGAAAAAAACCTTGGATCTTATTCTTCATACCTTTTTCCTATTCTCTTTCTTTTAATTTTTTTTTTTAAAAAATGTTCGATTTTTACATAATTGCTTTAGCTATCCTGGGGTTTTTTTGTTTTTTAATATGAAGTTGAGTATTATTCTTTCAAGGTCTGTAAAGAATTATATTAGAATTTTGGTGGGGATTACATGGAAGATTGCTTTTGTTAAGATATCCATTTTTACCATGCTAATCCTACCGATCCATGAGCACAGGAGATCTTCTGATATCTTCTCCAATTTCTTTCATCAAAGACTTGAAGTTCTGGTCATAAAGCTCTTTCATTTGCTTAGTTAGACTTACCCCAAAGAGAGTTTATATTATTTTTGGCTATTATGAAGAGTGCTGACACTCTTATTTTCTTTCTAAGTAAATTTAACATTTATATGTAAGAGGGTTACTGATTTTTTTTAAGTTAATCTTCAGCTATGTCACTGAAGGTGTTTATCAGCTGTCGGAGTTCCCTGGTAGAATTTTTGGGGTTGCTTATGAATAGGATCATATCTGTCCCCATCTCAATTTGATATGCCATGCTTTGTTGATATCAATGAGAAATCTGCCTCTTTCTGAACAGAAAAGGAGAAGGAATGGATTAGGGGGAGGGCAGTGAGGAGGCAGGGGGAGGAAATGGGAAGAGAGGAGGGAGGTGAACTGTGATCAGAATACAAATAAATGAATAAATTTAATTAATAAGAAAATTGAAACAAAAGAATACATGTTTTGAGACATGGCATTACCCAGGCTGGCCTTGAACTCTAGTATGCTTTTACCTATACTTCTGAATCTCTGTATTGGGATTATGGGACTGAAGAACCAACTCATGGTTAACTCATTATTGTCTAGAATCCAGCTTTTCACTCTGTTCTGGGGTTACAGACACAAGTCACCACACCCAGCTTTTTGCATGGGTGCTGGAGTTCCAAACTCAGGGCTCATATTGATTGGACAGACACTTCACCCACTGAAGCATCTCCCCAGCCAGGTCTACCCAAAGTATTGGAAAAGAGAGCGCTCATATGAATAGAGCGGGACCCTCAGGGTAGAATTTGTTACACAACTGGACCAGGATCCTTTGAAGGTTTTAAGCATTCTAGTTCACAGCATCCTGTTTCAAAATACTAGCTCAACTCATTCCCTTGATCTCCTTTTACTGTGTCTGGTTTAATGTTGCTTTGTGAATACGATTTAGTAAGGCCTTTTGTCATATTCTAATTTAAAACAACTAATGTCATCTTCTATGCTGTCATTCAACCAAAAGTTGTATTCTTCATGGCAGCGCTTAAACAGGGGAGAGGATGGGATGCAGAAATCCAAGGGAATATTAGTTGTGTTCCGTATTACAAAGCCACATTAGAACACCATTTTATTGTTGCAGACATGGCCGGGCCATTATTTCTTACAGCTGTATCTATTTTGGCAGGAGTAAATTTAAGAATATTAAGCACTATGTCACAACTGTACACAGTTACGGGCAGAAAATAGGACTTGTTCAGCTTACAACCCATCCAAAACAAATAACAATCTATCTTTATTGTGATAATTGTAAAAACTATGTAAGGAAGAGAGCCATCACTATATTGGTACAGAAAGGCCTGGTGACACATGGCACAGGGCAACTACTGCTGTTTGTCCTACTCGTGCTCCATGACTTTGAAAATGAATTATTCGGTGCTCTCTACTGAGTGAGGACACAGGATGCTCAGTACCACTTGTGGCTAATCCAATCTTAAGGCTGGCCTAAACCTGGGCCTGATGTGTTGTATGAAGTTTAGAAGCCTACGGTATCTACTCTTTCTTTATCTCATTTTAATATTTCATACACTCTCAAATTAGTATTTAAGGTAATAAAACGATATGGCAATCATATTCACTTGGGATTTTTAGGTGTCCTCAAAGATCCAATCCAAATTCTTTGCACACACAATTTCATCAGCACCTGAGATTTCTTCCATAGGTGCTTGGGTACATCTTAAGATCTATGTAAAACATCAAGTCCAAGTTCTCTGAAAGTAAATACTGGAGAAAAATCCAAATACAGCAT
>NC_022031.1:19144185-19148523 GCF_000317375.1 Microtus ochrogaster | reverse complement strand
TATTAAGAATAATAAAAAGACACGATTATGAATATATAAAGTAGTTGGGGGACACAGGAGGAGCTGAAGGGACAAGATACAGGAGTAAATGACATAAATATAGTACTACAATAAAATTTGGAGAAATAACAAACATTCTAAGTTAAAAAAAGAATCTTGCTGATAAGAGAGCAACATTGGTCTTCACAGTCAATGTAGATTGGAATTTCAGATACATTTATTTAAAGCACTTTTGTAAATAATAGTATTGAGATATCAAAGCCTATACCAACACCAACACTTGGAATAAGCGCACCAACTTTAATGCTCCTGTTTGAGAACGAGGAAAGGGGACTCCAGTTAGGATCTATCTTATTCTAATTCTCTAAATTTATGACCGTACTTCAGCACTTTGCAAATCACAGATTTTCAAACAAGAGCTGTTGATGGGAAAAGAACATGCAAACTCTGGTGTATTTACAAGCCATCTTACAAGCACTGTTCTAATGAGTCATTAGCTGATTATTAACCAATTGGCAACCAGTTTGGGGAGGCTATGAAAACGATTACCATAAAATCTGATCTTGGGACTTCCAGTTCCTGGGTTGGGTGAGGTACGAAAGGAGGTGGGAAAACAATATCACTTCCATATTCACAAGAAGAACACAGAACATTCTTACAGTCAAGAAATTTCAGTCCACAAGACAACTGATGGCATAAGGTGAGCCATCAGTCTTAAAGCAGAGGGAGGCAATTGTGAGAGTCATAGCTGATATAATAAGAACAGAAGGTTGCTGCTGAAGCCAGGAGCTAGCAGGAGCATTAAAGAGAAACTGTCTGATGAAGACCAAGCACAAATTAACTTGAAGGAGGAGAAGAAAAGTAGAGCTCCTAGGGGCACAACCTAAAGGAGGTTTTCAGAGTTCTACCCAAAGGAAAAATATCTAAGAATGGAAACTAAAATATGGGATTTATCATTTATAGCCTTCCAATGCAGAAAGCATCAGGTCTAAGGAATATTACTGGTGAGTTTGAAATATCTGAGAAATTTCTCTACAGTTGATATCAGATAAAAGACGAAATACCATAACAAGAAAAAGAAATTGCAAACATCACAAGGAAGGATAATTAGTAATCAATAGCTTATAAATGTGGATGCAAACATTCATCAACCAAATTCAACAAATATTTGAGTAAGTGGAATTTATTCCAAGTATTCAAGTTTGACTCAACATTAAAGTCCTCTGGTTAATCTATTACATTAACAGACTAAAACAAACAATCACCTGGTCATATCAATAAGCAGAGGGGAAAAACTGTTAGACAATATCTAACGCCCATGTATATTCTACCACATGTAAAAGGCAACTGAAAAATGGATCAAATACCTAAATTAAGATCTCCAAAATCTTAAAGGAAATAGAAAACACTATCCTGACTGAGTGAGGTAAGACAGACCCAAAAAGAGGAACATGGGATGTACTCACTCATATTTGGTTTCTAGCCATAAATAAAGGACATTGAGCCTATAATTCGTGATCCTAGAGAAGCTAAATAAGAAGGAGAACCCAAAGAAAAACATATAGGCATCCTCCTGAATATTAACCTTCATCAGGCGATGAAAGGAGACAGAGACAGAGACCCACATTTGAATACTGGACAGAAATCTCAAGGCCCAAATCAGGAGCAGAAGGAGAGAGAGCACGAGCAAGGAACTCAGGACCGTGAGGGGTGCGGTCATAAAGGAAAAGTTCCTTGCGATTTTTCTTGGCATTTGTCCAGAGATTTGATACCAAAGTGCAAGTTACAAGAACAAAACATAAACAGAACACAGAAACACTAAAAGCTTACATACAGTAAAGGAAAATAATGGAATGGAAGACAATATTTACAAATCATGCACCTGACACAGAACTTATCTTCAAAAATGAAAAGGAATTCTTAAAAACTCGAAGTGAAGGCTAGTCACAAGGGCCAAAAGATGGAAATAAGTTAAATGTAACCATAGATGAATAAAGACAATGAAGAATGTTCATGTGAATCTGGTGCAAGATTGTTTAACCTACAGAAAGAAGAAATTGTGGTATGGGACAACAGCGATAAACCCTAGAACGTTATGTTAAATGAAAGAAGACAGTTTCTGAATGAAAAGCATTACATACTACCACATACGCGAGCTATGTAAAATAGACAAATTCATATAGGCAAAGCAAATAATGATGACTGTTTTAACGGGGAGGAGGGAAAACTAGGCACTTTTTAGTGAACAGAAATAAAATTTGAGTCAAGCAAAACCATCACAATCATCTGTAATCCTAGGTGAAGGGCATCTGTTACTTCTTATGGTTTTCACAAGCACCAGTTATGCATGTGATGCATGCACATACATGCAGGCAAAACATTCATACACATAAAACAAAAATAAATAAAATATGAAAAGCAAAATTAAGAAACCCAATTGATTTTCTTTAAACATGCAACAAAAACTGATACTTGAAAAAAAAACGTAATACCATTTATATTGGCATAAATTAAATATTATGCTGTAATTCACTATAAAACTTCATACTTAGCTATAAACCAAAAAATACATACACAGTCTCTATGAGGAAAACAAATGGGGACTAGGAAAAAAGAATAGTCAAAAATGTTTAAATCCCCATAAATTATCCTGTGAATATCAAAAAATGGACTTTTAATTTTTTTTTCTGGAGAAACAAAACACTCCAAATAGTCAACTCACTATTGAAAGAGAATTGGATGACTTATACCACCTGACTTAAGGACAATAAGAAGCTGCAGTAACCAAGACTGTGTGATGTCAATGAAAGAAAAAGTGACATAGATGAAATGGGAGAGTAAGAAACCCAGAAGCTGACCACATAAATACAGTCAACTAGCCTTACACAGCAACAAAGGAAGTTCAACAGAGAGAGGGTTGTGTTGGGAGGCTCTGTGGGCCAGATGTTGAAGTCTGCCATAGCCTGCCAGCTTTCTCTAACCTTGAAAATATGGAGGGATCCGCCCCCCTCCACGCCACCCTGCCACACTGCCCTGTCAGCAAAGTCTTCCTGTTCTCTACCTAGCCTTACCTGGCAGATGTCATTAGGCCCAGACTCCTTGGTTATCTCAAGGATGACTCTGACACAGTTTCCTGCAAATGTTCTTCCCTTGCTGCCCACATGATAATTAGGCAAATGTTCTAGACATTTTGATAGGGCTATGTTTCTACTAAGCCAGATAAATGATAGGACCGTGCCACTTCAAGCAAATTAGGCTTTGTCCCCAGGCTTCCTAATCCTATATATTTCCTATACTCTGGAATAAAACTGGGCTAATTCACTCGTCATCTTCTGGAGGACTACCTCCATCGTTTTCAAGGTCATTCAAGGATCTCTGTCTTTGAATTTGTCCCTTCATCTTTATGGATTGATAGTAAGCAGACCATAAAAATAAAGGGAAACCCGCAGGGTAGTTTTTCAACAAGGGCTGTAACAACTATGATTACATGCAAAAATATGAGTGACATTTTTATACCTTCACAGCAAAAAACCCAAAACAAATGAGAGACACATTTCTAAACTGCAAAATCATCTTTGGAAAATAATATTGAAGAAAATCTACATGATGCTGGGTTTGTTGATAGGTTTTTAGATAAAACACTAAGAGTTAAGTAGTTGAAAATATTTTGAGAGTAGTTACTTATAATTTAAAAAGAATTGGCTATTCATCCATAAACATTATGAATTCTTTAAAAGCCAATTATTACCGCTTCCCTAACTCAAAATGATAAGGTCAATGAACCATTCTGTAGGTTTTAGTATCAAATAACATCATCATTAATATCCGTAGCTTACATATTATTGCTTAAATAGGGGTTAGAGAAACTAAACAGAGTGAGGCACTGGGCTGCATCCCTGTTCTTGGCAGGACGATTCTACTTTCTTCTCATAAGGAGCTTCAACAGAGACATAAGGCCATAGGTGGGCTGAGGTTTCTGTCCCTTTTAATTCTGTATGCTGGATTCATACACCTAAGGGACTTTAACCAAAGTTACTTTGCATCCTTGAGTTAAAATTTTATTTTGTATATGTCTTTTTTAAAAATTTATTTATTTATTAAAGATTTCTGTCTCTTCCCTGCCACCGCCTCCCATTTCCCTCCCCCTCCCCCAATTAAGTCTCCCCCCTCAGCCCGAAAAGCAATCAGGGTTCCCTGTCCTGTGGGAAGTCCAAGGAACCCCCACCTCCATCCAGGTCTAGCAAGTTGAGCATCCAAACTGCCTAGGCTCCCACAAAGCCAGTGCGTGCAGTAGGATCAGAAACCCATTGCCATTGTTCTTGAGTTCTCAGTAGTCCT
>NC_022031.1:19128233-19143750 GCF_000317375.1 Microtus ochrogaster | reverse complement strand
TTTTTACTGCTGAGTAGTACTCTAGGAATCTCAGATTTTCATATGTCTTAATTCATATATGTGTATGCGTGTGTGCGCATCTCTGTGTGTATTCTCATCGGTAAAGATATACATGTGAATGTATACAACAATAAGGTCAAAGGTCAATATTATGTGTTTTCCTCAGTCACTGTCCCTCACAGTTTGAATTTGGGTCATTAATGGGCCTGGGATGGCTCAGTCAATGAGCTCCAGGGGTGCCCTGACACCTTCAGTGCTGGAGGTAGACAGGCACTGCTGTAATAGCTTTGTAAGCTGCTGAGGATCTGCATGTAGGCCACATGCCTGTGCACCAGGCACTTTGCTGATGCAGACATTTGTCTAGTCTCCGATCTTTGGGTTTTTGTTGTTGTTGTCTTCCTATCACCGGAGCTAGGGTGGTGAGCACATACCCCAACCCTCGGACACATTTGTAAAAATGATGGTTCTGGGGTATGAACTCAGGTATTTTACCAACTGAGCAATATATTTTAAATATATTTCATAGAATCTATTATATATAACATATAATATCCAAGACAATATATTTCAGCATTTTCTCATTTTTCTTCTGTTTCCTTATTTTGTATTACTGTTTCTTTTAATCTTTCTGTTTTTGCATTTAGTTTTTGTTCCCTTTCCTACATTTGAAGTGTAGTTCATTAGAATTTGTTGTCATTCATATTTGTACGGTGTTTTGCCTTAATTCTATTATTCAGTGCTTTTATAGGTGGCATTTGGAAGTGAGTTTAATTTTGGACTGATTTGGATCAATCTTACCCCTAGACTTTTGCCTGATTTTCATACAACAAGACAGTTTTTCCTCTGTGAGTAAGTATACTATCGGACTTGCTATATTTATTGAAGAGATTCATTTTGTCTCTAAATGGCTCCTCTAGGCCACTAGCAATAATACCTTTGTCAATGTGAAGTCAGCTCAGGATATCCTGACTGGAAGGAGCTAGCTATAAAGACCATTAGCAAGCGTTATCAGGATTTTGCATCTTCTAAACACTACCATGAAGACTGGGAAATCATTTTATATTGTGGCTGAAGAGACACTTCTCTGTTTCACAGAAGATGCTAGAACATAGGCATTAGATGTGGAAACATAGCATCACAAAGGAAGAAAAGATCCAAAGCAATGACTACCGGGTGATGTTTGCTAGGCAGTATAACCACTATAAGGAAAGGGTATTGAACATAGGAACCTTGCTTCTTGGATTCTCTCATAAGTACCAACTTTGAAGATGTTAACTATTGCAATGAAAGTAGCTTTGAGCAGAAGTTTTGATGTGGGAATGTCATCTATCTATCTGTTGCTTTCATTGGTTAATTAATAAAGAAACTGCTTGGCCTTTGATAGGATAGAAAATTAGGTAGGCGGAGTAGACAGAACAGAATGCTGGGAGAAAGAAGCAGAGTAAAGCAGTAGCCATAGCTCTCCTCTCCAAGATGGATGCAGGTTAAGGTCTTATTGGTAAGCCACCATCTCATGGTGCTACACAGATTATTAGATATGGGTTAATCAAGATGTGAGAGTTAGCCGGTAAGAGGCTAGAGCTAATGGGCCAAGCAATGTTTAAAAGAATACAGTTTCCATGTAATTATTTCGGGGTATAAGCTACTCAGGCAGCTGGGAGCCAGGGTGGCAGGAACGCAGCCTGCTGCTCCCACAACAAAGTTTCATATTTTTTGTGACATGCTTCCTTGTGCTGGACCAGAACTCTTTCAGGCAGGTAAGTTGGTCTACAGAGTCTGTGCAGAACCTGCAGTTATTATTAGGCCATGGGATCCCTGCCTTTTGATGGGCAGAACTTTCATGAGCAGAGGCAGGAACACTGGGTGGAATATGTCATCTTCCCTTGTACTTGTGCATGGAGATTGAAAACCTATTCTAGAAATCACTCGTACTCAACCCCAGCAAGAATGGCATTTGAAAAACAAGTCACAGAGATTACATGCTCACACAATGAGTCTAGAATGCTTTACTGGAGCCATTAGCTGACTGCACAACCATGATAATAAAAGGTGTCCAGGGATGGTGATGTGATTGTGAGTCCAGAGAAGAGATGTACACATGTAGATAATAACATGCAGAGTCTCTGGTGACTGTCCACACTAAATCCATATCTAGACATAAGGCACTAGAATCCTCAAGCACTCAGAGTTTGTCTATTCTTTCCAGAGATATTTGTTTACAACCTTTACCAGTGAATCAGGCTGATTCTGAAGATCTGTTCAGCATTTCTAAGGCGGATGAGCCAAGAATCAGCCTAAGACTTGTAGTAAGGATCATCAAAACCCAACTGACCTGCACTCTGAGAATAGACAACTGAGGCCAGAAGCTGTAATTAGGGACTCAGAGTGGATCCAGGGGATATGATCAGGTCAGGAAATGTAATTTTGTAGTTGGACCTTTTTGTTGGAACCACTGACTCCACAGTATTGACATGGATACTAATTATTAATAAAATTATGATAATTATTTATAACAAAAATAATTATTATAAAAGCTCTTCTGGTAATTAGGCTTGTTACTCACTAGCTCTTACAACTTAAATTAACCCATATTTTAAACTCAAACTACTTATGGCTTTATTACTTTTACTCTGTATTTTCAATGCTGCTTTCTTCCAATCTGACTGGCAACTTTCCCATTCTTCTTCCCAGCATGCTTTGTACCTGAAAATCCTGCCAAGCTATTGGTCATTTAACTTTTCATTAAACCAATCAGAATGACACATTTTCACAGTGTACAAAAAAAATTATTTGATGACATCATATTTTTTTCTTTAATGATTGTCACCAGAGGAAGGATTGCTCCAGCCTGACTATTTCATGCTTTACTTGAAGAAAAAACCCTCTGACACAGGACATCCAGTCTCCCCTTCTTTCTAAACCCTGTCTTCTCACCTAGATATGTATGACATATTCTTTAAGACTGTGACTCAAATAAACACAAGCAAACTGCTAAATATCTGCTTACTCCAGGCATACTGTCTATAATCTCTTTTCACAAAGAACATTAATCCAACTCTGCCTAGAGAAATTATGCAATTCATTACCATAAGTAATCTCTATTGTGTCCTGTTCTTAACCTTCATCTCCCCTGCCTGGTCCCATAATCTCACAAATCCACTGGTGTTGTGTGATCAGCATCTGGTGTTCACAGAACCTCTGCTTCATCGCAAACACATAAAAAAAAAAATCCATGGATAAAAATGTCACTCTCCAGGCTGTCTAAATGATCCCACTCTGTTCTTTGATGATGCTTGCATTCTCTTCTAAAAAGATCTGTAATGCTGAAAAAGGCCTTCTCTACTGAAAGGTGTTGGTGCTATCTAGGTGGCAACTGATTTGAAAGTAAATGTACTTTCCTGGCAACAAAAGGTGCCTACCAATTAAGTGCTTCTGATAAAATCATTCTGTGTGAGGGAAGTGTAAAATAAACAGCGCCATGTGGTCAGACACCTCCGTTATTAGCATGCAGTCTGAGAAAGTCCAATAGAACGTAACTGACTCTATCTTCACACTCCAGAAAGCAGCTTTCAAGCCATGCCCCAGCTTGGACCCTCAGCCCTCAGTTCATCCATGCAACCCTATGATCCAAATAACACTCTACATAGAATGTGCCTTGTAAAGTTGTCACCATTGGCAGCTTTATACTGATGCCTGGACAGACTGAGTATTTTCAAGGGGCTTCTGTGGATAAGAAGCCTGGCCTTATCAAGATATTTTTCACTGAGAATCTATTCAGTGCTCTATATATGATATCACTTAAAACTTGACTCTCAAGCCATGAAGCAATGAATAAGCACACCACTACTGTGTATCATTTATTTATTTATTTATTTATTTATTTATTTATTTATTTATTTATTTATTTATTTAACACAGAATCGTGTTACATAATCTTGGCTGGAACTGAACACAATATCCTCTTGCCTCTGTCTCCAAGTGCTAGGGTATCAGGAATGTACCATCATGCCTCGTTTGCAATGGATCTCTTTGTGAAGTTGGTTATGAGGAATAGTTCATGTCTTCCAGCTTTTCCTTGTATATCATTACAAAAGTCCAATAGCCTGTAAATTATTTTCACCCTACTGCCTTTGGCCAATGTATGGTTCGGATCTTCCTCAATGTTCAACAGGTTAACCTTTGCCTCTGTCTTCTAGCCTCTGAAATGGATGGACTGCAGTACTTTATGTAAGAATCGAATAAGCAGGTGGAAGTAAAGTAAAAGACAATGGCGTGAACACAGTGCAAACTCAGAATGTTAGTTGCCACTGTCCTCACGTGGACATGTCATCTCATCTTTCTACTGACTTCTTCCTAAATGAAGACAGTACAGGTCCTGTTTCCAAAATCTTTCCCCCTCATTTGCACGCACAAACCTCATTTTACCTAATTCGCATTTTGATTTAGAGCCCCACCCCACATATGATTGACTGGTCAGAGAATCAGGCACATAATGACCTGCTTTTCCAAAGGGAGGTTTAATGTGCAATTTGTTTGTATTATTTCAATAAATTATACCCTGAGAGAAGTGGCTCAAGAAGACACTAGATCTCAGAAGCATGCTAGCCAAAAATATGTAGGCAGCCTCGGCCAATCTAAAAGGGGGGACAAATTCATAATGGAAAGTTATTTCAACTCCTTAATAAAAATAGAAAACCATGCAATTGGCTTTGTAATTTCTGAGATGACAGTTGCTAATTTATTTTGCAGATGGGATTTGATTGAACTCCATGGGAAAGATATCAATCCCATTAAATCATCATTTCTTACATTTGATTAAATCATTTGATTTAAAAATATTAATAGAAAACTAGAAACCATAATTTTGTGAAAACTAAATTATAACAAAACTGGTTGAGAGAGTCAGAGCAATGACAACAAAGAGGGGAACACAAGTGCTGTATAAACGCAGGGTCAATTAATCCAATGACATGCCAATCTACTGACCTATGCCAATCAAGACATGAACCTCCCATACTGCAAATCAGCACTCAGATCATCAAATACAGAATCAGGGGTTTCCTGGTTTGCTATGGTAGACATAATGAAAAGCCTGAAGAGAAAATATTTTAGTTACCTTTTCTCATCATTCTGACCATGTCAAAGCAGCTTAAAGAAGAATGACTTTATTTTATCTTTTAGTTGGAAGGGAATATAAGTCATTGGAGCTGGGAAGGCATGATGGCGGGAATGTGAGCAGGCTAGTGACATCATGCCCACAGTAAGAAAGCAGACAGAAATGAATTTGGGCACTCAGCTTGTCCCCTTGTTTTTATTAAGGTTGAGTGATCATCCCATGGGTGATGCTTCTCACATTCAGGATGAGTCTTCCCTCTTCCTTTTACCTTTGTGGAAATATTTGTTCTCATGCTGATTCTCAATCAACCCAGTTCACAGTCGAGATCAACCATCACACCATGTACTATATCTGCTGAACAGTACCGTAACACAAACCATGTTTTAGTGTTGGATTAAAAAGTTAGTGCTGTCAGAGGGGCAAAGGTGAGTGTCCTTACCATCATCATACAGCACACAGCATAGAGAGGCAATGTTTGATATTGCTGTTTGCTAGAGAAAAATTTTCAGAACTACCTTTGGCTACAGATTGTAGTCACTCACAAGACTACAACTAATTCAGGTAATTCATTGTCACCACTACTGGATCATGGCATACAGAAAGTAGACATCACACTCATATGTAGTGATCTCTAAGGAGGAACTACAGGTTCTAAAATCCTATTTGAGACAAACCCTGATATACTTTAAATATAATTCATGTAGGGTTTTACTTATTTATTTATTTTTGTTCAAGCTCTTCTATATGACCTTCCACCTCGTATTTGTTGCTACCTATTTTTATTTTTATGCCAAAAAAATGATCCAAATCATCTGCTCTTATTTTGCCTGCTTTTACAAGAGTCCATTATTCATTCCACCCGTTTGGCCCATTCCAGTTTTCAATATGGCCAGACACATTTCATATAACTTCTGTTCTATTTTCCACCTTTTTTTATTGTATCTCCATTTCTGAGATATTTTCTACACCTCCCCATTTTGCAAATTATTTTTATATTTTTAATTTCCACTAGTCCTTTACAATTTCTGTTTATATTATAAAATTGTATTGTGGCTTTTTATGAATGTAAATTATTTCTTTCTATGACTATTAAAGATAATAATTTGGGATTTCTTTTGTTATGTTTCAAGAATTGTGTGTCTTCTGACAGTCTTTTTCTGCTTGTGTTGTTGAATTTTCTTTCTTTTTGATGTCTTTGAATTTTCTATCTGCAGCTTTTGAGCCTGTCCTAGAACTCGCTCTATAGACCAGGCTGGCCGTAAACTCATAGAGATCCATCTGCCTCTGCCTTCCAAGTGCTGGGATTAAAGGTGTGTGCCACCACCCCCCTGTGATCTCATTATTTTGATGTGCTAATTAATTCTTTACTACTTACATGGGTGAAGCTGTATATTTTTATTTTAATTTCGTTTGGGAACTCTGAGAATACAGCATGATATACAAAGTGTATTTCTTATACCAAGTGTAAGTATATAAAGGATTTTAGTTTTCCATTGTACTATTCTTGAAATTACTCTAATACTCCTGAAACACGAGCAAAAAAATCCACAGAAAAACTCAAAATGTAAGACACAGGTTGGCAAGCATAGTATGCAGGCTTGTAATCACAGTACTGGGGAAGCTAGGGCTAGCCTGTTCAAAAATAATGAAACTTTATTTCAAAAATTTTTAAAGATGAAAATAAAGAAATGACACATTCGTTATTTTTCTCTTTGAAGGTTAAATTATGCCAAAGTCAAGACTTAATTTATTCCACAGAGCACCCCCCCCCAAAGATGTCTAGAGTCCTAGTAGACAGAAAGAGTTAAATAAATTGGGATTCTAGTGTATCAGATACTTTCACCAATCTCCTCAAAAATAGTTGGATTCCAATAGACCAATGAATTTATAAAATATGTATTGTTCTCTCTTTTAAAACACAACCTAAGCAAGCAGAAGCCCCTTTTGGACCTGTTAAGGATCATTCCACCACTGTAAACACTGCCAGGAAAGTGTCCAGAGACACTTACATAACGGTGGTTAGAGCCTTTATAATTGATCCTGCCTCTTTCTCAGAGTTAAAATGTCCATTCCAAAGAATGAGTGTGAAGGAAACAAATAGTTTATTTACCTTACATTGAATAGATACAGATGATGGTTCAGGGGGAGATGTAACATATAGGGTGAATACAAAGAATCCTTCCTCTTGTCTAATAAAGATACAAGCAATATGCTGCATTCACAAAGGCAAGCAAGTGGAATAAGCCTGCATGTAACTCAACAGATGAGTGGATAAAGACAGCATAATATATTTACACAGTACGATTTTATTCAGCTATAATCAGAAATGAAACATGCAGGAAAATGGATGGACCTGGAAATGATTATGTTAAGCGAGGTGACCCAGGCTCAGAAAAACGAATATCACAAGTTTTTCTTTTTCTCATATACAGACCCTAACTTTTAATGTGTGTATATATATATATATGAAAGAATGAGTAGGGTTTAGGTTATGGGAAATGAAAGAGGGGGCATGAAAGGAAAAACCTAAGAGGAAGGCAACAGAAAGCCCTTGGCATATGAAAAAGAGGTTACTGGGGGTACAGGGTCAGAAGAGGGAGAGAAAAGGGGGAACTGATCAACAACAACAAATTACATGTGAAAACGTGTTAATGGGACCTGTTACTCTGTATGCTAATTTAATCGTTTGAAAGGGAGAGGCAGAGGGGCTGGGGAAACATCTCCCTGGGTAAAGTGTTTGCTGTGCTACATGTGGATCTTCGCTTGATCTCTAGCCCAAGTGAGGAAAGCTAGTGCCATGGCTTACACACTTATCCCAGTGCTGAGGAGGTGATGGGCTGCCCACACATCCATAGTAATCTCTGACTAGACAGCCTAGCCTCACCAGCAAGCATTAGGCCTCTGCAAATGATTCTGCCCCTAAACCAAGGTGGACAGCTCCTAAGGAGCCTCGGCATGTACACACATGCACCTGCACACCTGGGAAAATATACATGCACACACAGGCACATACAAAAAAGAAAAATAATAAAAATGGTTATCATATGAACAAGCATCTTACTAAGTAAGGCACACACATGATTAATATAGACATAACATTCAATGCCCTTAGTTTTTGGAGGAAATGAACATGAACACTAAAAAGTAAAAGTAAATACTACTGCACACTTAATTGGAATAATGACTGAAACAAGAAAAGAATGATTGGGCAAAAATCTGCCAAGGAGGAGCTGGAGTTCTCATACATTGAATGAAGAATAGTACAGTCTGTTTACAAAAATATAGCACTCCCTTGTGATGGTCTACAAATGCAAAGTATAGTATCTATTAATTCCATCCTAAGATACTTCTATACAGAAGAAGCAAAAATCTGTATCTACACAAAGACTTATGCTAGGAAATAACAAAATAATTAAAATGTGAGCCATGTAATAACTAGCTACATATTGCACCCTTGCTCAGGAATATAATTAAACAATGCCTACTCTAACAACATTGATAATCCTCAATATGAATATGCCAGGAGAAAGAAGCCTGATACATGGAACTTCTAGAAAATATAAACTAGAGGCTGAAGAAAGACTGGTGTTCTATAGTCATTTTAAGCAAACTCAGGGATTAACCACAGGAGAGCATAAGGAAATTCTCAAGGGCTATAGAAAGAAATCTTCTAAACTTGTGCTGATGAGTATAGTACTATACCAGTTAAGATGCATCTAACTGTACAATGAAAGTGGAGGAACCCCAAGGTATGCAAACCACAGCACAATGAGCCTATGAAAAAACACAAGGAATTATCCATGATCAATTTCATTTTTCAACTGTCATACAAGTTTATACCCCTAAAAACTGACATTTAAAAATCTGTGATTAGGCACAGTAAAAGCTAGGATTATTCTATAGAATGTAAGCATTTAGATTGTGTTGATCAAAATGCTATGAGGTAGTGTTAACAATCCTATATAATTTTTTGGATGTGAAGAAATACTTTTATTTTCTAATTTTGCAAACAAAACTCTATAATGGTTTTTGCTGACAATCATTGGACTTCTGCAAAACCCTAAAGCAGAAGAGGGTCCTGAGACCGGAATGAGGTTGCACATGGTATCTAGTTTACTGGCATAAACTATCAAACAAACAAACAAATAAATAGCCAGGCAGTCTAACTCAAAATCCAAGGATTTGCTTTCGTTGCAACAAGGAAAGAGAGACACATGTCAGCATTGCAGGCATCTTGTCATTCTGAAATCTGAGGTTTTTCTTTCCTGATATGTTTTGCACTTGCACAGAGCCTAGAAGTGATAATTCTATAAAGCAAATAAGCATAAGATGTTATCTCCCATAGGGCAACTTCTGTGTGTGGCTAAATGAGCCAAGATGAAGAGACACTTCAAATAAAGACTCAGCTGGAATAGCACAGCAAAGAGGCCGCTTAGCTTGAAAGAGAGTCTGGCGCATAGCCACTGTAATTCATAAACCATAATGTAATAAAATTGTATGAACAAGAATCTAATTTCCATATTCAACACAGGTTACCTGAATGAGCCATATGAGAGCTAATTTTTGGAAACAGCACTTATTCTCTGGAAACAAAATGATCCACCCGATACCAGCCAGAATGTAGCACCTAAAAGACGTCCTACACCCTGCAGCCCATCACTACCTTTCTTCCATTGCTACACTCAAAAGTATATCACTAAATACATCTTTCGTTGTGTCTTATTCTAGTTAAATACCTGTTTCTAAGCCATCTGTGAACAATGAAAAATAACACAAAGATTAGGCATTTTTTTTTTAAAAAAAAAGAGGGGA
Source organism: Microtus ochrogaster (assembly GCF_000317375.1). NCBI lineage: Eukaryota > Metazoa > Chordata > Mammalia > Rodentia > Cricetidae > Microtus > Microtus ochrogaster. Next base: position 19,133,822 of record NC_022031.1, on the reverse strand, counting down.
ATATCTGAGGCAAGAAATTTTAAATCTTCAGCATCACCACTCAGAAATTCTGGATTTTTTGTTGTAAAAAAAAAAATGAAGAAGAGTTTGAAGGATTTGTAGTAACACAGTTGTTAGTGACTAGAAACAGCAAAAGGTTCATACAAGCGACATCCTACCAATGTGTCTGCAAACCCTGCAAGTAACGAAGATGAAGACTGGACATACATCAGATGTTCTGCCTAAGGGAACTCACAGATGCCTGGCTGATCACGTGATTTTTCCTTGGCCTGTGCGTGCATTGTGAAGAATGATGACATGCCCCAGTAAAAACACCCCAATGTTTGTACTGTTTTCACAAATCAAGATCTTCCTTTGTGGAAGAGTTTCCATAAATCTAGAAAGTGAAATGAACATAATGACTCATAGTGAACACAGAGACTGAAAAAGAAACACATTCTCAGCTACAGAGTTAAAGCCCCATATAGCGAAACCCGTGTTTCAGGTTGGTTCTTATGCATGTTTCACCGTGAGGACCAATGTTTGGTATACTCTTCCAGTCTAATGGGTGTACCATGATATTGGGGAGCTTTCTAACTTCTATTGATTACATAATATGTTTTTGTATGTATATACCAGTATTTTCCTTATCCATTCACCTATTAATGGACATCTGGGATGACTCAAACTCACGGTTATTCTATATAATGCTGGAGGAGAAAAGGTGTTCATGTATCTCCCCGAGAGAATCTGGGAGGAGCTGATGAACATGTAAACACTACAGAATTTAAAGTACATGTTTCAAATTCTTCTGCGAGCCAATTCTAACAGTCTTGGAGGTGAGGAACGCAGCATCAGGAGCCAGGAATAAATCTCTGGGTACGTTTTGTGAGGACTATCTTGATTAGATGAACTGAGGTGGAAATGAATATGTTTGAATGAACACGTTTGTGAGGACATTCCTGATTAGGGTAACTGAGGCAGGAAGAGCCACCTTAAATGTAAGCAACACCATTCTATGGGCTGGTGTTCTGAACTTAACAAAAAGGAGACAGCAAACTGAACACATGCACTTACCAATGCCTGCTTTCTAACTGTGGATGAAATGTGACCAACTGACTCAAGCATCTGCCTCTGGCACTTCCCCTCCATGATGGACTGTTCCCTCAAACCATACGCCAGAATACATCCTTATTTCCTGACGTTCACTATTTAATAAGGTAGCCAAGAAATTCGCATAACATTCAAATAGCCTATACTTACATAAATCTGTAACTTGGCTCCTGGCCCATCATCTTTTCAAGCTACTGGTTGCTATCAAGTTTTCCTTTGTTATAACACAACACAGTCATCAGTTTTAGCCTTATCCCTGAAACTCCTGGTTATACTATTTTCTTGTCAGTAAAAATATTTCTTTTTTTTTTTTAAATTACTATGGTAAAGCAAAAGACAGAAAATAAAGACAAGATAAATTCAGAAGAAAATAAAAAGCAAGCAAAATCCAAAATACAGCAACTGAGTTTTTCAAAAATCTTCTCAGCATCTGTAAGATCCAAAACTGAGCTCCCCTCCTTAGATTGGAAGGAAGACTAGCAAGCATTTTCGGGTGAAGAGCTGGTCCTTAACTCACTGAATGCTGTTGAAGGCAAACTGATGATTCACACGAGGAACATACCCTCAGCTACTTTCTGACCACAGAAGGCACCCCAGGCATCAGGAAAGACTGCCTGTCCAGTGCTGTCTTTCAGCAAAGAGGGGAGGGGAGTGCAGAGGGAAGGTTTCCATTACACTGAGAAGTCTGTCATTTACCACCAGAACTGAACATGCATTATCGAAAGAAGCACTTTAAATAAAGCCATTGAAACAAAGTCTATCTACTATAACAATTAATTGGAAAACCCTGCTCACTTACTTAGGCTAACTTAGGCTTTGTCTTTGAACTCATTTGTTGATATTAACTGTCACTGCTTGATGCATTCAGCTATATGATGAGCAGAGGTCATAGCTACGGTGTGATAGGCAGATCAATGTTAAACCACTATCAAAACATTTACCTTTGGTGGAAAAGTTCAGAATGAAAGGGAAACTGAACAATGAGAAGATGTGAAGAAAGTCACAACTACAGTTACAACCATGCCTCAGCAGACTCAAAGGTAAGAGTGGACCAATAATCTTATAGTCAACATCTGAGCTTCTGTATGCTTTAAATTAAATATGGGGACTGGGTCTGAAAACGACTGCTCTATTACACACATAAAGAGACGTCCAGAGAGGAAATCACTGCAATGTCAGTAACTCTCAGCTATAACCAGGCACTGTCTAAGGAAAACTACTGAATCCAGGCAGGAATGTCTCTGCATGCAGGCCTAGAGAGGTCATTGTGTGAAGCTGTGAAGGTGAAGCCTCAATTGTCTTGGAGACCCCAAGATGTTTGAAAAACCAGAGCCATGGCATGGAATATCTGTTGAGGAAAGTTGCTAACAGGGATGGAATCAGCCTAAGACAGAGAAGTGTGGAAAGAGTTGAAGGAGAAGCTGGAAGGAGTTGAAGATTTGAAGAACATTTTGACATCAGATATGTAATTGCCCAGTTGGTTTTTGGTCTTGCTTTGATCCAGTATTTCCTTACTATGCTCCCTTTCCTCACTTTTGGAACAGCAATGCATATTCTGTGTCATCGTATGTTGGAAGTATGTATCTGCTTTTTCATTTTGGTTTTACCGGGGATGATAGTTAAGTGACTGCCATAATCTCAGACAAGACTTTGGACTTTTAAACAGAGTTGAGACTGACAGACTATGGGGACTTCTAGTTGGACTGAATGAATTTTATACTATAATATAACTACAAGGCTATGGGGCCAGGAAGTAGAATGTGGTGGTTTGAATGAAAATGGCCCCACTGGGCTCATAGGAAGTGGCACTATTTGATGTGTGGCCTTCTTGGAGTAGGTTGAGCCTTGTGGAAGTGTGTCACTGGGGTGTGGCCTTTGGAACTTCAGAAGCTCTGTCTCCCCCATCTCCACAGCTTGCTGCCTACTGATCCAGATGGAGAAATCTCAGCTCTTTCTCCTGCACCATCTACCTGCATGGCTTCTTGCCATGATGATAATGGACTAAACCTCTGAACCTGTATGCCAGACTCAATTAAATGCTTTCCTTATAAGAGGTGTCATGGTCATGGTGTCTCTTTACAGCAACAGAAACCCTAAATAAGACACAATTTTTCAAAGAGTCTATTTGAACTAAAGTACTCCGAGGATCAGAAAACACAATATAATGATAATTCCAGGGTTCTGGGGGATGCCTTGTCACACTGATTTTGAGAGACAACCTCAAGAAGCAGTCCTTGAAAAAGCTAAGGTCTGCCATGAGCTAACTGAGAACTTCAAAGAGTAGGGACACAATGGTTGGTGGTGCTGCAATCTGTGCTGAGGGGTGAAATCAATCTGCAAGGGTGGAGCGGGGATCAACTCTGGTATGTTTGCTTGGTCATCTCCCCCACCCCCATGCTATCAACAGACACTTCTCAAGGGAATGAATATAAATGGCCATCAAACACATGGAAAATGGTTCTTTAGCTGTCAGGGAAAGGGAAGTCAAAACTACAGCGAGAGTCCTTTCACCCTGGTCAGAGTGACTGCCACCAGAGCAAGGAGCAAATGTTGCTGAGGAGAGGGGAGCGGGGAGGTGAACCCTTATACCTCGGCAGGAAAGCAAATTTGTCCGACACATATGGAAATCACTACAAAGGTTCCTTAAGCAAAAGTAAAAATGGAATTAACATATCAATTTCCTATACCACCCCTGGGTATGTGCCAGAAGAAGAGGAAGCTGTCATACAATAGTGACATCTGCATACTCATGTTTAGGACACTATTCAAAATAGCCAAGCTAAAGAATAAGCTTAGTGCCTGTCAATAGATTATTAGACCCAGAATATATATATTCTGTGTGTCTGTATGAGAGAGAGAGAGAGAGAGAGAGAGAGAGAGAGAAATAAAGTATTGTTTAACCATGAAGATCTAAGTTTTTTTTAAAAAAGAAATCAAATTATTTACAGGAAAATAGAATCAGAAATCATTTTGCTAAATGAAGCACACCATACTCAAAAGGACAAATATCATTAGGTACTCTCTCTTGTACATATGGAAGCTAGAAAGCAACAGAGGAACTACTAGGAAAAATAAAGCATCAGTGGGAGAGAAAAGAAGAGGCAATGATGTAAGTGTAACATATACATGTATGCAAAATTTCTACCTTCTAACAATAGAAGCAAACTAGCAAAGCCACACACACCAACAGGAAGAGTTGAGGAACATGCCGAGGCAGGACTCCCAGCATGCAAGCAGAGCACAGTCTACTACACCTCTGCCAAAGGCTAGCGGGAGAAACTGCAGAACCAGGTGTGGGAGCTGCACAGCACAGAACAACCCTGGAATCTGGATGCCGTTTCAGTCCTTAGCTCTGCTGTGAAGAGACACTAACATGAGAAACTCAGAGTGCCCATTAGTAAGATGTTGGAAAAACACTTTGGAACTTTTCAAAAATTGAGTCAAAGCGTGAAGGAGAAAGAAGGCCATGACTGAGGACTTGCAGTTAGCTCTGCAACTATGCGAGAGCGCCATGACCTTGAATTGTCTCAGAGAACACTAATGGTCAAGTCCCAATGCTGTACAACAGCAGGTGTTCACCCAGCTTTTCAGTCTCATCCAACTGTGGGACTCTTCTTTCTTAAACACCAGGCTTAGACAGAACGCCATTGACTGTTTTCTACATTTTTTAAAAAATTAAACACATCTTGTAAATATGTGGAAAAGGACAGCCAAGTCTTCTCTGTAAGGGCAATTTAGTCTCTTTGAAAGTTGCTGTCTGTCAGTTCCACAACTCCAGGGTCATTTGCCATCATTCAGTGCAACTGAGTCAGGTTTTACTTCCCTTCTATTTCTTTTTGAGGACAGAGAAATGCGGACTTTTCACAGAGTGGAAGAGGATATGGAATTCCAGAGGAAATGTCAAGGTCAATAGCTCTTACTGATTGGCAAAAATGGGTTTACCTTGCTGGCTATGACCCCTGGTGCTTCCTCCCTCTAACTTTAAGGGCCTTGCCAGAAGACGAGAAGTCGGTACACTTCCCTGATATTTTGTAACTACATGTAAGGAGACCATACCTATGTCATCAATATTTATTTGCAAGGGTAAAAAAAAACCCAACAAATTGATTCAGTTTGTTCTTCAATCATTGTCACTGAATGTCTATGGATGTACCTTATATTATCTCTGTTTACCCAGCTATTGCCACAGATTTTGACACTGAAATTCTAAAAAGAAAAAAAAAAGAACAAAAGGACTGTATGAATAAATGATTAAGTAAATAGAGACTTCCCCAGGGAACAGGAAGAGCTGAATCAACAGCAGTCATTTCTGAATCAGAAGCTCCTAAAATATATTCAACCGTAACTCACTTTCCTTCACCATTTGTGGTGAGGGCATGCTTGATCTAACAATATTTCAAGGAGTGTAGTAAATAACCAGTGTGCCCTCCAGCTCTTTCAAGTTGAAAACATAAAGGTATTTGCTAGCTCCTCACAACAAAAGATTCTCCAGAACTC
>NC_022031.1:19126070-19127177 GCF_000317375.1 Microtus ochrogaster | reverse complement strand
TGTGCTGATTAATCTTATGTCAGCTTGACACATAGAATAGGAGGAGGAGGAGGAGGAGGAATTTCAGCATCAGGGAAGCAGGAATTGGAATTGAGCCCTCACAGCAAATTAGTGTTTGGCTTTCAGGCCCACAGATCAATTGTCAGGCCCTGCGGAAGTCTCACCCAAGGTTGTCACTCCTTTGAGCTGATGCCCTCTCACTGACTTTCCATTAATAGGCACAGAGAATTAGGGGTGCAGCTATAAACCTCTGAGAAAACCGAGATGGGACAGGCTCTGAGCTCAACCTCATTTCTTGGGGGTTGTAGCTGGACTTTATTAATTCTTGTCTGTCCTAAAGGCATTGAAGTGTGAGAAACATTGTGACAAACTACAGAGTGGAAATACTGACAGAAAAATTGGATAATTTGTCCAAAGGAATCCAAACCAACTGCAACTTGATTTGAGTATGAAGGGAATTAAAAATTGTCTCCCCTGCTCACATCAAAATTTTTATGACAAAAATACTCAGACCTCAGCTGGACTGTGATTGGACTCTGGAAACTTGAATGTGTCATATATAAAAATGATACTCTTCCATGACTAGCCATAGAATACACATTAACAATTATTAAGTTACTATAGCAGATGTCAACTGGCTGCTAACTCTAGGGTGTACAGCTCCATCTTCCGTGTGTAACATCCCTGAGATGTATTGTATCTGACTGTATATATTCATAGCAGTCATTTTCAAGAAGGGGGTGGGTTCTGAAGGAGATGACTAACAAGAGAGATTAAGTCAATAGATGGCATAAAGTATACTTATTTTGTAAACTAGAGGTCTACCCCTAAGAGGGCTATCTATCTATCTATCTATCTATCTATCTATCTATCTATCTATCTATCTATCTGCTTATCATCTATCTGTCTGTCTATCATCTATCTATCTATCTATCTATCTATCTATCTATCTATCTGCTTATCATCTGTCTGTCTATCATCTATCTATCTATCTATCTATCTATCTATCTATCTATACTTACCTGTCTCTATCTATCTATCTGTCTGTCTGTCTATCTATCCATCTCTCTATCCACTTACATCTATCTATCTATCTATCTATCTATC
>NC_022031.1:19061597-19125855 GCF_000317375.1 Microtus ochrogaster | reverse complement strand
ATCTATCTATCTATCTATCTATCTATATCATATCCATCCACTCATCCATCCATCCATCCATCCATCCATCCATCCATCCATCCATCTACTCATCATTCCAAGCATCATGTTATACATAATAGTTACAATGTTCTGCCAACCTATAATAAACTGTAGGAAAAAAACTTCCTTTTACATTTTTCTGAAGCTGAAAAACAATAGTGACATGAATTTCTTTTAATATACTCATTTTAAACAAGAGAGCCCCAGAATAAAAAGCTTGATTTTAGAGTGTCAGTTTTATAAAAGAAAAAAAAGTGCTGATTAAATAATATCTACACTCAAATACATGCACACAAGGACCACTTTTCTCATTGAAAATGTTGTTTTAGGACTGCAACACTAAATTTAACTGACTCAAGCTAAACAGATGGATTGTGTCCCATTTGAACCTATTTTTTTTATGCTAACACAATGTATTTTAGAAAGGATATAACCCCAGTGTTCTGTCAGCCTGGGGAGATGCAAACAGCAGAAGGATCGGACAGGACTCCTCAGGAGGAGGCATTTGAATTCTCTTCTATGGTTATGCTTTGACGACACTAACGTTCAGCTAGTTTAATGAGGGAGAATGAATAGAGCTGCCAGAGCTTTAAACTGAAGTGAAGCAGCTTAGCGTTGAGTTATGTGTTTGGATCCTCCCCTTCGAAGGTGTGGAACATCACTGTTATTCAACAGCAAGGTTAGCTAGAGTGATGATGAGCTCAGCACTGAGCAGCAAATGTTAGCTACTCCCCCGACTCCCCACCCGCTGCCCCGTATGTTGTGTAGAGGTAACATTTGTTTCTGGTCTTGAAAATTCAAATGAAATTTATTCACCCTATCATGTGAACGTATCCCATCTCCTATCTTCTAGCTCTATAAGAGAGTGGAATCTAATTTCCTCATTGCCGTAAGCTTCTCCCTTAATTTTGAAGTTACCAGCATCTTCAAGACTGAATCCATCTTTTCACATGACCAGGGATTTCTAATCAAAGTGAAGTTTCTAGTTGATCTCTGTGCTGATTAATCTTATGTCAGCTTGACACATGCACTAGAGTTATCTGAAAGGAAGGAACTTTGGTAGAGAAAAATGCCTCCATAAGATCCAGCTTTGAGGCACTTTCTTAAGTGGTAATTGATGGTTGAAGAGCCAAGCCACTGTGGGTGGGGCCATCCCTCGACTGGTGGCCTGTTCCTATAAGAAAGCTCCCGTTAGCAGTACCCTCCATGGCCTGTGCATCAGCTCTTGCCTCCTGGATCCTACCCTCTTAGAGGTCCTGTTCTGTCTTCCTTTGGTGATGAACAGCAATAAAGAGGTGTAAGCCAAATAAACCCTTTCCTCCCAAACTTGTTTTTTGTTATGGCTTTTCATGGCAGCAATAGAAACCCTAACTAAGACAATCTAGAAGATATTTTCTCTCAGTACAGACATATATTCTCAAAAGGTAACTTTTTTTCAATAGCTAGAGGGGAAAACAAACAAAGAAACAGGCAAACAGAAAACCAACCTTATCACTATGCACCAAGTTGCATGAATGAAATTGCAGGTTTGAAAGAAAAAGACAAACAAACAAGAAGTGACTTTCAAAGTTAGGAATGCTGCCATGATAATTAAGTAATCTGAAATTGAGCAGAATTAGATTAGCTTTTTATGACGTTCCTGCTAAATCTTAGAGCAGAAGAAAAAAGTGCTAATGTATAGCACACTAGTGCAAGAAGCAAACCAAAGCGAGAAAAGGTAAAATCTTCATTTTCTACACAAAAGACCCTAAAAAGACGCCACTGTCCTATGCTGCTCACCGGGAACAAGCTAAGTTGTTCAGTACTTGATGGCAACAGTGGTCTTTGCAAGTCTTCAGGCTGTCATGCTTATGAAAAGATGATCTGACCCATCACACTGTGCTAACATAGCCATCCATTGACCAAGTGATGCAGGCGAAGACTCGCCACTAAGTGTGCATCAGGGGTGCCTTGCCATCATGGAATGAAGTGGAGAACGTGTGTTCCTTATCCCAACTTGTCAGATCTCAGGGACAGCAGAAAGCCCTGGCTGTGGTTTAGGTGAGAATGATGGGGGAATGCAGGACTGCTCCTTTGGTTGCATTTGAAGAGACTATTTCCACTGTATCTTCATTATCACCCAGAAATAGTAAGAGCAGCGCATATAGTAGCACTAAACTTTCTTAAGCAAGAAATTCTCCTACACTAGTCACAATGAAATCCTCTGTGCATCTGAGCACAGTGGGCTCATATAATTGCAGTCTTCGTCAGAACTCTCAGAGCATGCAGCTCCACAGCGCAGCTCCTTTCCTCTTGCTTTTTTTCTTCTTCCAGGCAAGAACAGCTCTCCTGTCAACTGCGGTGTTTGAGATGTTTGGGGCTTTACCTTTGATGAATACCTGGCATGCCACACTCTATGAGCCTACGGATTCATCACCCTCCAAATTTATAGGGATGTATGCAGTGTGATTTGATAAATTGTTTTGTTTTGCCTTTCATCACTCACCGGATATTGGAAGGAAGTTCCCTGTATATCTTAGGCATCATCTATCAAAAATAAGGCTTCGGCGAGAACAAATAAAATGCAGTAAAAACTTGTTGAGCTGATAACTATATAATATGAATGTGTCATCTCTGAATATGAAGGGCCACTGTATGAGGCTCATATTTTATTTTTCGGCAACTTTACATATCTGTCTCCCAGTGGCTTAAACTGCATTTTAGCTCAAATGTTTGTAAAGCTTCATAAGTGTCTCTGGATGGGTACAATAAATTAAAATGATTATTAATCTTACTAAGTCTTTTCCTTTTTATTGGCATTTATTTAGGAGTTCCGTACCTCCTTATGATGGATTGGTTTGGCAACTTACTTGACAAAACATTAGTTAAAAGAATAAACTGGAAGATCTTGACACTCAGCTTTGCTTTGCTTTGTTTGCATAGGCAAAAAAAAAGTTCCCACCAAAATAATATACAAATTAAAAGCAGACAATAAAGGAGAATTTGGTTGCATTGTACTTTCTGACTTGGCAGTTTAAATCTAGGTAAGTATAATAATTATAATGTTTATGTATTAAAACTCTACTTACATTTTATCACAGGAATGAAAACTTCTTCTAATAAGATATTTCTTATCCAAGGACACTAATGAAAATGAGACCACAAAAATATATTTGAAACCCAGCAAACTCCTTTGTAAGTTATAAGGTCTAATTTCCCAGACACTCCAAACACGACGTCAGTGACTCAACTAAAGAGATTCCATAGTTAACATGAACAAACAGGTCACGGGCTTACTTTGCCAGTATGCGATGCCCAACTTAAAAAAGAATCCAAGAAAATGAATTAAAACAGCACAAAGATAGCTGATTTGCCATTCTTGTAGGCAGCATCTCAAAGACTGGCTGTTTTTTGTTGTTGTTGTTGTTGTTGTTTTGTTTTTTGTTTTTTTGGATTTTTCGAGACAGGGTTTCTCTGTAGCTTTTGGTTCCTGTCCTGGAACTAGCTCTTGTAGACCAGGCTGGCCTCGAACTCACAGAAATCTGCCTGTCTCTGCCTCCCAAGTGCTGGGATTAAAGGCGTGCGCCACCATCGCCCGGCAAGACTGGCTGTTTTCAGGGCTCTTTATACCATGAGCAGATGTTGGGAGCAGTGAGACCCCAAATCCCGAATTTCTTGTAAACAACTTGTTTTCCCCTGATCTGAGTGTCTACAGCTGCTCTGAGCATGAGACCTTCAGGAGTTCCTGATGGCAGGAGAGTGGTTTCTGGTGGGTTTGGCTGGGGCATGGCTATCTCTATATAATCTGCCCTTGAACACAATAAAGAGAGCATTCTTGGGGCTTTGGAATCAGTGTTTAAAGGTCTGCGTGGCGGTCTGTCTCCTACATCTGTGTTCTCAACCTCCAGCGGGACTGGGTTCTAGCACACAGAGCGCCAACATGGGGGCGCGGAGCGCGGCAAGCAGAAACAATTCTCATACTATTCAAACTGATCATCTCTGAAAGGATAAGGCATTTCACACCAATAAGGAAAGATATTTAATGCTTGCTGTTAATTGACATCACGGACAATAGACAGTACTAGAATACGGCCCAGTTTATGGGAAAGTCTCCACCTTCCATATATACAGTGTAAAACTGAAGATGTGTACAGATCCATAACAATATCTCCACTGAGCTGTGTGGTGTGAGGGATGCAGGTGAAAGATCTTCCCCTCTCTACGTATTCCTGGGCTGATCAGTCTATAGTGAGACTGATCCATGTTTCTTCAGCAATTATCATTTGAAAGAAAGCACAGACTGATGAGAACCTGTGAATGAATTACCTCAAACTACATAGAAATTTCAGGGTGGGTGAAGGCTTCATCCCATTCCTTCATGACAATTGTTTGCAAACTCATCTGAAGACTTAGGAATTTCCACAGTCTTTTGGGGGGACAGGTAATGGAGATTCAAGCTAGTGAGTTTTAGACACATGTATGAGTGTGTAAGCACACACTTCTCTGTCTACTCTAGCCTCTTGCCTTACCTTTCTCTGTTGGCACAAAGTAGTATTAAAAATAAGATTTTTGTGTGAGCAATGTTTTCAGAATTAAACATGTTTAAAGCTAATCCAACTCCGCTTCAAATTTTAAATTCATCCTTGTACTGACATACATACAGCTGGACTGCAGGGAGCAGATCTGATGTGCTGTGCTGTGATGGGGATGGTGATAATACGCTGTATATTTTTAAAAAGCTACGATAAAAAAAATTCTGAAAATTTTCTCCCTAAAGAAATGGTAAATATTGGAGACTATAGATGTGCCTTGATATAAATATTATGTAATATATATCAAAACATCACACAGCACTCTGTAAATTGGTAAAAACATTTTGATATGTCAGTTAAAAATAAATTCAAAAGAGTGATGTTGGATGTCCCTAAAAAGCAAAACTCTGCCTCAAAACCTCTGCCAGTTCCTTCCAGCCTGCAGCCTACAGAGTGTGGACTTGACACTTCCTGTACTCTCATGAGTTAATCCTTTATAAATCATAAATCCACAATGTAAAACACATGCACACTTAGAGCACACATGTGTCTCTGTCTCCTACTGGTTTTATTTCCTATCAAGCCTAGTCAGTAGAAGAGGAGGCCACGATGCATGCAGGATCATGGAGCTGATATTCTTGTAGGGGAAAATGCAAACTTTTTAAATGAATCACTAACCCTGAGAGACACAGTGACCAGGTTGAAAATGAAGTGTGATAAGTGTGATTGCCTGTGATCAGTGAGCTGCACCGGCCGGGTGGTCAGGAAAGGCCTCTTCCAAACAGTGACATTCAAACAGAAACAGGAGTGACAGCCTCATTACTGTTTTCTTTCGTCCATAGATCTTTCATAAAAAAATTTACATAGTATGAACATAATAAATTATTTGGAATAAATAATGAATATATTAATAACGTGATCTTAAGGGAGCCTGGCTATTCCAATTTCAGGGAGGTAAGAAACAAGCTAAGTTTGGTACCTTAATAAGAAGAATATTTCCTCCAAGCTGAAATTACACCAAGCCAGCACTGGAGTATCTTGTTTCTAACTTGATTAATGAACAGAGGAGACTGATTAAGTCGTTTTAAGTATGCAATTGCTTTAACCTGCACTAATTGGAAAACAGTGCAGACACAACAAAGCGGTGAACAATGCACAAGGCAGAAGACGTTCCCTTTTGTGCCCCTGTTTTGTCTCCTGTTTATCTACTTTTCTTTTCTTTCAAAGCACCGAAAAGTCCAGCAGAAATCTGGAAGGTTTGGATTGGAAGATTATTTTCCAAGGAGAAAAGACTCGATTCTGCATTTCCTATGTTTGTCTATTGTAGCAGGAATTCTCGAATTGCCAGTTCCCAAATGATGGTATGGAGACCTAGTATTAGTTATAAATTCTTGGCCTTATCCTATGCTTGTCTACTAGTTCTCATAACTTACTTTAACAAGTTTCCCTTTATCTATGTTTTGCTTCAGGACTTTTTACCTCCTTTCACTCTGTATGTTCTGCTCTCCCTGCTTCTTCCAGGTTTGTCTGTCTGCTGGCTGGTTTGCAGCTGCCTGCCTGGCCCCGAGCCTCTCCCTTTTTCTCCCTTCTTTCCTCCTCTTACTTACTCTCTATGCCCACCAGCCCTGTCTATCCCTCTACTTCCTAGCTATTGGCTATTCTGCTTTTTATTAGACAAATCGGGTGCCTTAGGCAGGCAGTGAAACAGTAACAGGTCTTTACATAGTTAAACAAGTGCAGCATAGACAAATGTAACACAGTTTTACAAAGTTTAAATAAGATTCCACAATAGTCTATAATTCTGAATTCCTGACTATATGATTAGTCATGCCTACTGATTTTACTGTTGTTGTTGTTGCTGTTGTGTGTGTGTGTGTGTGTAAGGGAAGAGGTGTTCAAAATAACTTTGAGACCTCTCCATACTTGAATCTAGGAGATGTCCTCATTATTATAAGAACCTCCATTCATACCAGTTGGTCAGGTATTTAAGAAGGCATAGCAAGCTCCAGTTCGACCTTCCAGCAACGCTGACGTGCAGTTTGTTTCCTGGCACATATAGGCTGACTTTTGTGTGTAAGTATATAGTACATACATAACTGGAGGTTACCTGTGAATAAAAGCTGCGTCCACCAGCAATAAGTGAGCTTCCTTCAGGTTGCCTCTTGGATTTCAGACTTCTGAGAATGAAATAAGAACCATCTAATTGCCCCTGGCCTTCAAATGCTCAAAAAGAAGAAAATTGTTCATTTTTATTCCTATAAGCTAGGTTTTGTGCTGTATATGAAAAGAGAGTTTATATCGCATACTAAGAAAGAGAAATCCCTACGGAAGTTTACGCAGGAAAGACAAAATTTGCTTCAGGTCACATCTCCAGCGAAATCATTCTTGTTCAGCCTGGAAACCGTACATGTGTAACTATTCTATTGTGGGGGCACTGGGAATGGCATAGGTTCAAAAGTGTTTTGGGTCAAGACACCAAGTCTAAAGACAGAAACAACCCCTGCTGGGAGAGATGAGGCAAGGGAGGTTTCCAGGCCTACATCTGCAAGCTGTCCCTCTGGAAACCCTCCTTCCCCTTCCTGGTTTAGCTGTGGCCCAGAAAGCAGGAACAGAGGCCTCTGATCTAATGAGAGCTGTCTGCAGACTTTCCAGGCAGACTCGTAGGCAGTAGAGGTTGACCAGGACCGGAACTGTGCAGAGAGATAAGGGGCACTGCTGAAGGCTTAATTAACACCTTTGCTTGGAGAAACAGAATGCTTTGTCCAACAGGCTTGAACAGAATTTCTACTGTATAGGGGCTATGTATTAGGATGTAATCTTAATGTATTAGGGCAGTAATCTTAATTTTGTGTTTGGTGGGGGGAGGGAAGGGAAAAGGCTATAATTAAGCATAGTTGAGAAAAATACTTGCTTATTATTTTGAATCAGACTATTTCAGAATGAAAATGGACCCCATAGATAAATTTGATTCTTTTCTTACATTACTACAATGGTGGTCTGAAACACATTTTTCCTGAAGAAGACCCAGTTTTTCATGCTAAGAGCAGGTATTTCCTCAAGTAGAAGCTACCCAGGCTGCTCAACAAATTCTTAAGAGAAAGCTGTTTCTTCAGACCTTGCCCTATGAGAGGGTCTTACTGTCAGAAACTACAGCAATCCTGCCCTTTTCACATTGCGTGTGTCAGCCTGCTGTGGTCTCAGCTAACCATACTGCCATAGGTATCACATACCACTGTAATACTACAGATAACGAGCAACACATTTATCAAAACAGACACAGATGCTAAGGACTATGGTAGGAATTTACAGGTTGCAGTTGAGGGAAAGGTACCTAAGGGAATATAGCAGTGGGTTCCATCAAGAAGCCAATCCTTGGATAGCTCATTGTGTGCAGAAAATTATATTGAAGCTTGCACCTCTTCTCTGATGAAACACACTACTCCCCTGCCCCAAAGGTTCAAGTTCCTAGCTTCCCCACTTTTTCCAGTTTCTTGGAATTTTTCCCTCTTTGAACATGCTGGAACCTCAGACAAGTTTCATGAGGCAGTCCTATCATCTGTTTTGAGATGCATTTGCTAGGGTGCCCATGTTCTTTGCGTGTACTCTATCTATCTCACGCTAAACCTTGATCTAATTTCCCCTGGCCTTCAACTGCTCTGAAAGCAGTGTGCTTTGGACCTGACTACAGATGGCTCCCCATCCCCTCCACTTGTCCTTGGCTTATGTGTCAGGACCGAAGTGTGGGCTCTTTCACTCTGGCCACGTTTCCCTTCCTTCCCTATGGCTGCCGCATGAGTACTATAGCCACTGCCTCAATAAGGCCTTAACAAGAGGTGAGAGTATCAGCAATTCTTTGCATTGGAAGTCAGGCATGGAAGCCAAAGCAGAAAGCATAACTCAAAACGCATCATCACGTTAAACAGAATTATGACCTGCAAGTAATTCATGATTCTATTAATTGTTTATTCTTTCCTGTTCTGAGTGAGATATTAGCCACCATTGAGTCCTTAGGCATAATAAACAGTTGGACAAGGCGACAGTAGGAACAGTTGCTTGATTAAAAACCCATGTCCTGCAAAGCTTCAAATTAGATAATCAAAGTTGATGGGAAAGGTTCTCAGAGTGTAACCATTACCACGAACCATGCAGAAAATAAACAGCCGTAGCTCTGAAAGATATAGGCGATGCCTACAAAAGAATAAAATATGCTTTAAACAGATGCCGACAGCTGAAATCCACCAGAAGCCTTAAAGACAGCAGAAAGTACCTGGTTCTGAAAGCCGCCCAGCAGCACACGACTGCTCTTTTCCCTCCTTCCCTCCACTTTCCCCTCTGGAGCAGAGCAGAGTGAGGTCCTTGTTGACAGAGCCAAGAAGTGAATGATCGACACTAATGGGATTTTTAATCTTCAACCTAATTAACTTTGTTAAAATTAAGGCTTACCAGGAAGAATCGGCACAAAGAAATTAATTAAAGCAATGGAACTTTTGCTGGATTTAACAGCTGAGAACCGACTATATCGATAGTGCACAAGGAGACAAATATTTTTAATTCTTTTGCATATTGCCTTTGTTGCTTTGTTGTTTCCATTTTCAAGACAGCCTGTGTTCCCAAGGCTGAGTGTGCGCATACCTTCCGCTGGTGCTGGCTGAGCTGTTATATACAAGGAGACTTCGGATTTGTGTCTGTTGTATTCTGACTGCCTGGTGCCTGGCAAAGTGTCTGACATACACACTTGATACATATTTGTCAAAGGAATGAGCATATGAAATAACAAATAAAAGTAATTTGCAATAATTGCATGAAACTGATGATACAGCCCATTTTCTTCCCACCTCATACTTATTTCATGAAAAAGAAAGAAAAAAGAAAGGAGGGAGGGAGCATGGAAGAAAAAGACAGATGAAGAGATTGGGGCATTTTTTTCCTTGCAGAAATGAGGCAGGAGGATGTTTTCAACATCTTGTAGTCCATAAAAGCATCTTCCAGGGGGACCTGGCTTTGAGAAACCCACGGCTAATTGAAATTCCTGTCCACCTGAAACCAGCAGCTCTATTAATTCACAGTAAGGCAGTAGCTTTGTTTTGGATCATAAAGAAATGTCGACTTTTAAGTAAGTCAGCTTTGTATAGCTCTAACCCTCACAAAATGCTCTGCATAGCAATCCTTATACATTTTATAGTCGTTTTTGACTGATATTATTTTATTGCACCATGATAACTATTTAAACGTTTGTTAATGGCCAGAAGTCACCTTCGTGCATAATCAGTTATTCCAGGAGGTACTGCAAAACAGTGATATTATCATTCCCAATGTGGCATTTGGTATCACTTAGAACAACTTCACGCTAAATTCCAGGAAATAAAAGTCTTCTCATAAAAAAAAAAAAACCCTATAAAGTTTACCATAGTGTATGGAGCACAGAAGTGAGGGGAGAGATCGGTTTGTCAGGATGACGATGTATTGGAGAGGTTTTAGCTGATGGAAAAGGGAAGTGACATAAACAGAATTTCAAAAGAAGGAATCAGAATTAAGTACAGTGTCTGGAACTGGTTGGGATGAGCATGGGAGAGAGGACACTCTGGTATTTCAAAACAAGCCAAAAGCTGGCCACAGTGTTACTGCCTTCTTTTTTTCTTTCTTTCTTTCTTTTTTTTTTTCACTGCCTTCTTTTAATTCTAACTCTCAGGGGAGGCAGAGGCAGGCAGTTCTTTAAGTTGGAGGCCAGCCTGGTCTACACAGTGAATTCCAGGCCAGCCAAGTCTACAAAATAAGACCCTCATCTCAAACAAACAAAAGCAACCAAGCAACCAAAGCGAAGAAAAAGCTCTGTTCTAAATGTGAAAAATATACAGACTTGAGGAAGAGCTTGAAGAGTCAAGCACAGGCCAGCTCACTCCAAGTCACCAGAGGCAGGCCATACAGAGAGGATGAGGGAGGGCAGGCTGGGCAGCATCCCAAATGAAACCCTTCCATCAAAGCCTTCACACCCAGGATGGGGGAGGGTTCAGTCCCACTACCCAGCCAGTGATCTGCCTAATCCCACCCTGTGCTCCCTGCCCACAGGAGGGGCAGGATGGCTTCTGTGAGGGTGACTTTCAAGAATCCTCCTTCTTGAATGGAGTAAACAACCCATTGTTGCCTCTTGCCTTGAGGTCCCTGTTTGCTGTTCCCATCAGCCTCTTACTCAGATTCCCTGGTTCCTACCTAGTCAGTTGTCATGACTGTGGGGCCCAGTGGATTCCTAAGTCACAGCCATTTCTAGTGGGACCCATTTTACAGCAGACTAAGCCTTGGGCTATAAAATCTGACACTTGAGATTGGTGGTCTGGCTCCAGGTGAGAATCACTTGTAGAATGTTAAAGAAGAGCTGCCAGGGTCCCATGTTGAGGGAATATTACTCAACTGATGGACATGGGGCAAGCATTCAGGGGACTCTTCGACATGAGTTGGGGATCACTTTTTACACCTTGCCTTGTTCGAAACCGAATTTATTCAAAAGTGAATGCTGTATCACAGGCAAGTCATTTCTCATGGGAAGGAAGACTGCTTAAATTGACTTACACACTGCTAGTTTAGAATATTCATTGCTTCTAACTCCTGTCCAGTGGGAGTCAGTCCTAATATCATCTACAGACCCACCAGGGTAAAAGTCTGATGAAATATTTCTTCACTCATCACTTTGCTGCTATGTATTCTCTGAATTTCAAACTCAAGCAAACGGATTGCATCATGATAGGCCTGGAAGAGCAAATGAAGCAAAAGCAGGATGAACCAACTGATACCAAAGGAGCTGATCCGTACCAAAAACTGCATAGGAGGGCAGGAGGTGCAGGTGCTGGATGTGGGGAGTAGGGTGCAAATAAGTCAACGCCTCGCACCAGCCAGCAAGGGACAGAGACAAACACTGTGCAATCACATGGTTCAGACCAAGGAGTCCCTAAACAGAGACTGAGATTTGCACAGGATCTGGGTAAGGAGTGCCTGCAAAAAAAATCCCATTTCTAAGTGTTAGGCAGGTCTACAGACACATGCAGAGGCAAAGATCTGACTACAGTGGCAGATCAGGGGCACAAATGTGTGTGTGGTCCATCCACCATGCGTGCAGGCAATAATGCGGGCAGTATCTACAGAGAGCTTCCAAACAGTGACAGAACTATACAAAGTCAGTCTGATTTTTATTGTCACCATGCACCAATGATTCCAAAATGCGTTGTGGAAAAAAAAAATTCTCTACGAAAACTCTCACATTGACCTAAGATCTAAACAATTGCTGGGGAAATGCAAAACAAGACGAAAATTCTTACATTTTCATTCATGAACACGGCATTCTGAATGCAATTTAATTTTGGATATCACTAGTTATACAGCCAACCATCCTGATATAGCCAGGCTCAGCTACAGAAATTCATTTCAAGGGGGAGTTTGTAGCTGTTTGAAAATGTGTGTATGTGTGTGTGTGTGTGTGTGTGTGTGTCGCAATGGAAGTAGAAAGGAAACACAGAGAGAGGCAGCAGGGAAGAGGAAGAGATTTTAAGAACCAGGAGATAGTAAAGGAATAGGAAGAAAAGGAACGAGAGAGAGAGAGAGAGAGAGAGAGAGAGAGAGAGAGAGAGAGAGAAATAGGGTGAAGTGGGGGAAGAGGGCAGTAGTAGGAGAGACTGAGTAAGGCAAACTGTTGATGACACTTACATATACAGTGCCATAATGAAACTCAAAACTATGCAAGCAAACAAAATGTTAAGTTGAAAAAATAAATGGGTACACTCATTTTAATTGTAATTCATTTTTCCTAACACAACAGTTTTCTCTAGACTTCGTGTAAACAGTGGATTCTAGATACATCTAAGCACACCAGGACTGGAATATGAGAAAACAGAGCTCGTGTTCCCATACCATCATCCCATTAAATCCCCAGATGTTTTGTTTGCATTTAAACTTAAAATGATAAAAATTGAAGTATGAATTATGTTTGGTAAATCCAGATTTTAGTTCTTACTTGACTGATTTGTTAATCATGTATAGTATCTATAATACTGATTTTTCCATGAAAAAAAACGAAAATACTGAAAATAATTTCTACTGATTGCTCATCAGAGTCAGCACCTGGTTTGGCCATATAGGAAGCGGACTAGAAACTCTTCTGAGTGTTAAGGTCATGAGTGTGACCCTGGGACACAGGCGGAGGAGAGCAGAGTGAGCCAGGTCATGCCTCATGCCCTTGCACTCCCCCGGCATCGCGTTAGGGTAACACACAGAATGCTATACGATTAGCTCCAGAGCAAGGGCAATGCACTTTCCCTGCAGAGATTTACAGCAAGTCCCCTGTGCATGTACCAAGGCCAACCTTAGAGATCTCTGCTGCCCTGTACTCTTCTGCACAGACCTCTGGCTTGATTGGAGTCACTGGGCTCAGGACATCTCCACTCAGAGCTCTTAGAGAGCACAGGTGTCACATCTCACTGTTCTATCTTCGGTCCTGCTAACTGTCACAAGACATCAGAGACAGAGCCAATCAACAGTCAGAGACTTCAGAGGAAACTTCAGCTGTCTGTTTGGGCTGTCAGGTAAGTTGCTTCTAGGTTGTCTACCAGACTCTTGCTTGTTATTCAGCTTGTGTGGACTCTTTTGTCAACCACCAATTGGTAAATCCTTACAGGGAGCCAGTGCATGGTATCACAGTTTCCAGGACTGGGATTATGTTCAGAGAGCAGGACAAAAGGCCTCACACAGTCTTTGGAGTGAGCTCTTTCTGGTATCTCTGGACACGGGCTCTCAGGTGGGTGACACCCACATACACCTGTCTGTACCTGTTAATCTAGGCAACTGCTCTGGAAATGTAAACTCAGTAGTGTTCTCCTTTGTGTGGCCCTGCACTATCTGGATTTTATATACAGTGTCAGACTACCTAGTACAAAACCTCTGGAGGACCTCTTCAAATGCTCATGGTTGAATTGAAATTTTGTCACAATGAAAATATGGGACAGACATATTGAGTTTGGACTATGGCTCACACAGTCTCTTAATTTACAACTCGAACATAGTAGGCCCTCAATAAATATTTATGAAATTAATTAATCATTTGTGATATTGTAATGGCATATAAAAATCTCAGTAACATATACTCTAACTCAGCCTGAATCCTCTTTCAGCGTTCGTTCAGTCCATGGTCGTCTGTCCCCACTTCTTCTGACTATTGCATTGTATTAAAGCGTGGCTTTCTTCCCCCAAGCTTCCAATTTCAATGTGCTAGCAAAATTCCTATTAATTCCATTCCAAGTATTTGCACAGAACTGATCCACCATAGCCGCCTGCTAATGATGCATCTGTCATTTTATTGACACCCCTAAACAGCTTTATTCTCTTTTCTAATTAAGAGACAAAACTGGTATTGTCAGCTGACGAACCGACATGTGGGGGCTTTTGTTCCAATGTAAAAGCAACACATTATGATGTTAAAACAAAAAAAGAAAAAAGAAAAAAGAAAAAAAAAACAACAACAACTCAGGAATGCTAATAGAAAAGCTCACTAGACAAAAATATTTTTAAGTGTATTTTGAATTAAGCTTGTTATCAACATAGTGGGCATATAGATACAGGAAGAGAATATACATGGTGACAAACTGTATGACGAACCAAGGGTGGAGCTTCCTACCCTAAGTGCCCTTTAAATCCAGAACAATGTAGTCTCAGATACCCACTAGACAATCTGAACTCCTCAGGGAGGGAGGGGAAGCCTAAATTCTAATGTTGGCCAGTATGCAGTGTTAGGGTATGAACAACCATGAGGTTCTAGTAACGTTTGAGTAACAGCTAAATAAGAACTGGAATTTCTGTCACTCAAACCACCAAAATGAGGCCAACAGAGTATGTTAAGGAGGGGGAGAGGCAAGGATGTCCTGATAATTGTATCAGCTATTTCCCAGGCAAATGACAATTACACCCAAGGACTGCACTTGCAGTTCTCCAGAATATTCTCGAGCAACTGAGGAAGACGGGCCATAAAAGGCTTCTCACCATCACATTAAAAGTCGAATCAAAAATCATTACGTATCAGAAAAATGAGGATTCATCAAAATATCTCCCAAAGGTTATATGATAAAATGAATGTCAAAAAGGAAACACTCACTCTTCCTGCATTCTGTTATGTAAAAAAATAGTGTGTAAAATTTCCATGTTAGTATAAACCAAATACAAAATCTGGTCTGCCAAAAGAGATCATTGTTAGAAAATGGTCTGACTTTTGAAGATGTTAATTGTCATAATAATAATAATACTTTTATTATTTTTTATTACAGGATCTCATTGCTTGCCATGGTCACTTCTCAACGTTAATGGGAGAACTTCTATGGCTAAACTATAGCTTTATTTTTTTATTCATGTGTATATGTAAGGGTATGTTGTGTAGCGGGAGCTGTCAGTGACCAGCTGGAGGACACTAAACTCAGCCAATGCTCTTAAATGCTGAACCACATCCAGTCTCCCTGTTGTAATAGTAATAAACATCTAATAATTTTGTTTCTGTCCTTGTTTGGAGAAATGTATTCTAGTTTTGTAATTTAGGCCTTTGAGTTAGACCTGAGTTTTCTCTCTGCCTAAACAGAGGCTTCAGTCCTAAGTCATTGCTTGTATATCTTGACTGTGCTCTCCACTTTATATCAACCTCATTTGTGCTTTGTACTTCCTCAATATCAGGGACTATGGTTGAAACCTACCGTGCTTGTAGCCTAAGACTATGTTGAAATTTCTACTTGCTGAAAAGCAAATTTCGTGTAACCTCTGTATCACTTCTCCCCTGCCTGTTGTTTGCATGTTCTAAAACTGAGTCTCCTGATGCCCTCAACTAATGGGAATGTTAGATATTGACCTTCCATGAGAGGGGAATGTGGAGTTCTCTAGGTCACTAAGCTAGTGAGGTTAACTCAGTACTGAGACCTGTTTCTTCCCGCCATAGTGAGCATCAACACTCCTCACGCATGTTAAGCTAGCGCTCAGCCGTGGAATGACATCTCCAGCTCTTTAAACCCAGAGAGTCCTGAAAACAAAAGAAAGCACCTGTACAGATTCAAACTTTCCTTCTAGGACAAAGTGAATTTATTAGTTAACAATAGAATGCTAACACATCTGTCAGGAAGTCATGTAAACTCCAGGCTGCTATAATAAGTAATCTTTTCCACGTCCCCCTAAGAGATATTTGTCTTGATACTATTCCTCAGGAGTTCTTTGTTTGTTTTTTTTTTCTTTCTAAAATTAACCCCTGATAGAGAGGACAAAGACACACCCAAAGAACAGTTCAATCCAAGTCTATCTTAGCAGATGGAGGAGCTGGTTGAGGTTACTTACTGAACCGTGGAAACTGCAGCACTGCCAAGCCTGCCCCAGCCTGGAGTGAAAGCTGCATCCCTAAGATGCCTACACATCTTGCAGGGATCACTGAAGAATGTGCCTTCTTCCACAGGCAATTATTGTGTGCACAAACTCTGCCTGGAGTCCTGTAAGTTTCTTGGGCCTCATGAGCCTCCCTCCAAAAGGACATGTTTCAGACTCGGTAAAACTGCCTCCTGACACATGTACAACAATTAACCTGTCCATATCCATTCAGCGCTCCAGGACAGCACAGGGCCAGTGCTAAGCCAAGCTGAGCCACTTTGTTAAAATGCTTGGAAAGAACAAAGCCATTGTTGCTCTTTGATCAAAACGTTGCTTCTAGAGATACCCATTCTATGCACAGGAAAACACCCCTTTCAGGGAGAGGTTATCTATGACAAGCACTGCCTGTGGGCACAGGCAGGTTATGCTGCAGGAAGGACCCTGTCCGAGTATAATGGAAACTTCACAGACCTGTCTTCTTACAGGAGAATGGTACTCTTACAGAATCTGAAGAAACTAAAAAGACACATACTTGGCTACATATACGTGACAGTCCTTGTAGGGTCTGAGTTTCTAGGGAGCAGGCAAGGTACGTTTTAACAGCAGAGTTTCACTACATATCCGAATCTGACATCAAACTCCCAAACCTCTTGTCTCAGCCTCCTGGGTGTTGGGATATCAGGTGTCTATCACCACACCCAACTTTTTTTTTTAAAATTTTTTTATTGAGAAAAAGAAAAAAAAAGTTTCCGCCTCCTCCCAGCCTCCCATTTACCTCCCCTTCCTCCCACCCTTCTCCCCCTCTCCCCATTCCTCTCCCCCTCCCTCTCCAATCCAAAGGCAATCAGGGTTCCCTGCCCTGTGGAAAGTCCAAGGTCCTCCCCCCTCCGTCCATGTCTAGAGAAGGTGAACATCCAAACCGGCTAGGCTCCCACAAAGCCAGAACATGAAGTAGGATCAAAACCCCGTGCCATTGTCCTTGGCTTCTCATCAGCCCTCATTGTTCGCCATGTTCAGAGAGTCCGGTTTTATCCCATGCTTTTTCAGTCACAGTCCAGCTGGCCGTGCTGAGCTCCCAATAGATCAGCTCCACTGTCTCAGTGGGTGGGTGCACCCCTCGTGGTCCTGACTTCCTTGCTCATGTTCTTCCTCCTTCTGCTCCTCATTCACACCCAACTTTTGAGTACTTAGTATTTGTCTCCGAGACAATCCAGAGTTTTGCAAAACAACAAAAAACATTACTTTTAGACACATTTCTACAGAAATTGTAGAGCTGACCAGCAAATACACGAGAAGGTGTTTATTGTCATAGTGACAGCACGATGCTGCTACTATTAGCAGACAGTGACGAGTGTTGGCAAGGATATGGGGGAAATAATAGCCCACTTACACGGCTAGCGCGAATGTAGAATAGTGCAGCCACTGCGAAACATATTCTGGCAGATCTTCAAAAATCTAAACACAGAATTACCAAATGACTCAGCAACTCTGCTTCTAGTTATCCACCCAATTGAAAACAGGCATCCATAGAAAAAGGTATACATAAAACTCATATCGGAATTGTTGTTCAAAGTGGCCAGCCATAAAGACAATAAGATACAACCCTATGAGTGAAGAAATGCATGGCGAAATGCTACTGAGCTGTTAAAAAGAGATGAAACATTGATGTGAGCTACACAGCAAGGGCAAGCCTTGAAAACTGTTAGACTAAGTGAAAACAGGCTCAGAGGGATGTGTGACTTGTGACTCCATTTTCATTTCATGTCCACAACAGGCAAATCCACAGAAACAGAAAGTAGACAGTAGGGATGAGAGGAGTGGACTGCTAATATTTTTTTTTTTTTGTATTGACAGGAATAGTATTCCACACCCTTGTAAGGCCTGTGCCACACAAGGGAAAGACTGAATTTTACACTCAGTGATATTTTTAGTCATTTGAAAAGCCTTAAAATCTTGCAAATGAAACAAAAGGTATAATAGTATTTCAAAGCACATGGTGCGTAACAGGTACGCAGAACTTGCTTTCCTTCCAACAAACCACGCGGACAACTGCAAGCTTCTGAGCATTTATTATGCCCGCGCTACTTTCCAGAGCTAGGGAAGAACTCCAGCTGGTTTCAGCACCGTAAAAGCAGAGAGAAGCAGTGGATGACTTTCACTGTAGCCTCTCTCATATTCTGCCATCACACAAGGTTGTTCACAAGACTCTACTTAGTCTGAGCCAGCTCTTCTGGATTTGAGACAGTGCTAATCCATCATCGGACATCAGTGCTAGTCCTATGCATCCTGTTTCCTCCCAGTTTATGTCCTGGATTGCAGCGTCCTCCCATGCTGTGTGACAATCTGAATAAACACACGGGGCACTGAGAGATGATGCTCAGCCATTGTCTCCTCTGCCTGAAGTCCCAGTAGCCAGCATCAAATCCACTTCCTGACTCAGCAGGCATCTGGTAATGTCATCATCAAACAGCTATACAGGAAACCCAGTGCACAGGCTGGACCACTGGCCCTGCCAGCAGCTTCTACTCTTTGGTCGTCTCTTTAAGCAAAGCTTCAGAGCCTGTGGCTACAGAGTCTACAGTTACTACATGAAGCATTTAAACTGGCTCCGGGAGGGGCTCCATTTCAGGTCCTCTCTTCCCTCCTTTTCCTTCATTTGTATTTTCTTATTTAGCAATAAATTATTACATAACATAAAGTGTGTGCCAGGTCTGATTCTAGACTTTGAAGATACACTGACAATAAAGGCCCTGGGAGAGGCCTAAGGTGCACTTCCCCCTCTTGTGACAGTAGGGACCCTGGGAGGGGCTCACCATGCACCCCTCTCCACTTGGGCTATCAGCCAGGTCTGGGGATTCTGGTCTCAGTGCCAGGGCCAAATACTGGTCACTTGAAAAAATAAACTCTGAGATACTTGCTGTTATGTTTAAGATATGTGCATTATTTCTTAATGTTAGTTTTATAAGTAGCTGCAATCTTTTATCGTTCAAAAGCATTGTCAGCAAATACAAAGCATCCGTTGAAAAAAATATTTGCACTATTATGTGTATTTCCTTTGCCCTGTAAGTATGTAAGTGTACTGAATGAGTGCCTGATGCCTATGGAGGCCAGAAGAGGGCGCCAGATATCCAGGACTGGAGCTAACAGAGAGTTGGGAGCTGCCAGTGGGTGCTGGGAATAGAATCCAGGTCCTCCAGAAGAGCACCAGCTACTCTTAACCACTGAACCACCTCTCCAGCTCCTAAAGCATCTCCTTTGAACTAAATTATTTAAATCTGTCTATAGAAATTCAAATGAAGGCTACACTCACAATGTCCTATGTAAGCCCTTATTGAAAGTACACGCCCATCACAAATAGCATGGTGATCTTATTTCTCCTTGTTGCTTTCGAAGTGGGACAGGTAATTGAAACTGCCATTGCTTCTCTGATTCACTTATGATTCCTAGCTACCCAGAGTCCTGCTGAGCAATTACTGTATAGGACTCTAGTTTTAGATGGTAACCCTGTTCTTTGGAAAAGGCTTCAAGAGGGGAATAGGTTGTGTGCTTCCCTGTCAAAATTCATGTTTGCATAAAAGGAAAATCACATCTTGACTCTTTCAAATCCTGAAAGAAGTTCTCAGTGCTGGGCACTCTGCAGAATCAGCCAGCATTTGACACGGTGACGCCCGACTCTTGACCCAGCACCTGAGAGTTGAGGCAAGAAGATTGTCTGTTTCAGGCAGTCCTGGAACACAGAGGAGAACCTGACTCAAAAAACCGAGTGCTTGGGGTTGTGGTTCAGAAGTAGAAAGCTTTTTTGGTATGTGCACAGTCCTGGGTTTGGACCCCAACACTGTAGAATCACATGAAAAGCAATACTTAATACCATTATTTTCCTATGTTAATGGTCTATTCAAAATAATGAACAAACCCAGACTATGGCATATTTTAGGAGAAAACGGGAAATTTGACCTTCTAGGGTACTTTGCCACCAAGTATTTTCATGACTCCTGTAATCTGAACTATCTTTTCCTGCCATACTTACAAAACACTGCAGAAAACAAGTAGGATCTGCTAGTCTTTCCCAAATTTGAAAGAGGAGAATCGCAAGTTTCAGGCCAGACTGCTATGCACTGTGACTCTATCTGGAGAACAGTGAAGGGACACAGGAGGCATAGAAATCTGGCAATGCGGTGTGATCATCTATGAAATTCTCAACTAATCTGAAAATAAATAAAGTAGTAGCATCTAATAAAACTCAAGGAGGAGGGGACAGTAGGACAATATATCCAGTGAAACTTGTTTTACTTGATGATACCTGAAGTCAATTTCAAAGAGCGCACAATGTCTCCCCGCAGGATCCTGCTTCTCACACTTTAGCTGTGTCTATGACTGTGGGTGCAGACACTTCCAGATGTTCCCTTTCAGCCAGGACTGTTGTTTTCTATGTTAAACATACACACACAAACAAGCATTAAATAAATTCAATCATGAAGCAGGTAATGTAGTTTTGGTATGTTACAGTGGCTTAGTGACATAGCTCTTCAAATAGTTTGAAAAAAGAGGACAGGGAAGAGGAGGGGAGGGGGGACGGGGAAGCAGGGAGAAGGCCTCTGTCCAGTGTTTAAAGACAGACTACCAGTGGAGCAGTGGTGGCTGGCTCATGCCTTAATCCCAGCACTCAGAGGCTGAGGTGGGTATATTTCTGTGAGTTCGAGGCCAGCCTGGTCTACAAAAGCTAGTTCTAGAACAAACTCCAAAGCTACAGAGAAACCCTGTCTTGAAAAAACAAAAACAAAAACAACAAAAAAATAAAGACAGAATGCCAAGGACAGAAGCTTCTGTGCACACAAACACACATCCACACATTCAAAAGGCACACAGAAGTGCCCATGAGGCAGTGGTGGCTGGGGTGGGGTGTGATTAACCTCCAAAGTCCTTGTCAACACTGACTGTCATAGGTTTCCTCAGGCTCTCCATTGCCATCCATGTCACTTGGACCGAGGAGCTAAGCCTGGCCTCTGTAGCAGCAGTCATGGGGTTGTCAGTTTTGAGGTTGGGCAGAGCCTTTCTGCTCTCCTGTTTAACCTCACACATCAGCAGAGCGAGGAGGATCTAAGCAAAGCTTATAGTCTATGACCCTTGACTCAGAGTACCTTTCCTGATCAAGACTCTCAAGCTTTCTGTGCTTATTATGGAGACACAGAGAAAGACCAGAGCGCTACACTGTGCCATTCAGCGAAAGTCTCCATTTTGGAAAGTGTGGAGTACTTTCCAGATTCTATCTCAAAAATATTCCAGTGAATTAGCATTAACTGAGGCCTCTAGTTGGCAAAACATAAGGAAACAATTCAGAGTGGTGAATACAAGGTGCATTGACAGTGAAGCCTGCCTCAAAGAGCCACAGGACTGTGGACTTCTCTTTGCTTCAGTGTCGCCGGTGAATCAGTCTCTGGAAGAACAATGTAAACTGTAGGTCCTCTCCACACTAATAAGGCAATTGCTGATTACTACATGAACTAACTAAACTCCGGAATTATTCACCCTCAACTGTAAATAAGCAGACAGTCACATTCGTCTCTGTCTCTTTTGAGACTCTCTAAGTGTATGTGTTCCATTCCCTTGTGGGTGGTTGATGTCAACTTACTGGTCAACTCAGTTGCTTAGACTACAGCAAGTTGACTCAGGCCCGGATGCATGGAAATGGAGCGTGGGCCACACTCCAGCCTGCTGAACACTTCCCTCCACAGCACAAGCTTAGTCATCACAAAGGCCAATAGAAGATGACCAGAGACATGTCTGAGAACGTGTTAGTCCAATCCCAGGGAACCGAGAGGCTCACAGGTCTAAAAGTAAAGATGGATTCCAATGCTACCCTTTCTTCCTGACTTTCTCACACTGGGTACAAGTTCAAATACAACCGAGGAGGGACATGTCCTTGGATACCATTTCTTCATCTCCAGCTATTATCTAAGTTTTTTTCCATGAAATTGAAGACGTACACTTTGGATTTCTTGTTGTTTGTTTTGCCTATGCTATGCACAGCCAGCAGCAAACACTGTGAAAGAACTCGATACATGTTCAAATGTGTATGTGCATAGATGAATGAGGTCCCATGCTGTTCCCAATGTTCTCAAGCCCTCGTTACTCTTTTGGGGATTAATAATAGCGTTTTCCAACAAGCCAGGGGGAGAGACATGCATTTGCTTCCATTTTCAGAGCTTCATTTTTGAAGTCAAACTGTTCAAATCTGTCTCCTTGGGGACTGAAGAGGCTGGGGAGGATGAGGTTCTGCCAAGTGCCACAGCATGAAGGCCGCCTGCTTTTTGCTCCCAGGGCAATAACCTGTGATCTCATTTGAAATCTGTTCCCCAAAGAAAGCTCCATTACAATCATTCCTGGGGTGTAGCCAGGATGGTGGGGACTGTCATGCAGAGCCTGAAGGCCTAACAGTGCCTAGAGAGAGACAACCAAGTGCCAGGCATTTGGAACATGTGAGCACCTGCATGCATTGGAGCACACATGCATGTACATGAACATGTACAGTCACATTCACATATGCATACATGTATACACACATGCAGGCATGTATTTGTGTACTCATGCATGTGCATACACATATGTGTGCATGTTTGTGGTCATGTATGGACTCATAAATGTTGGCGTATCCGTGCACATGTTGTGATATCTAGGATGGACAGTGGCGTGGGTCACTGAATTCTCAGGGCCTGGACTCTGTTTATCCTGACCTTCAAGCTGAGGCTCACAGTTCTAAAAAATTTCACTGAAAAAAAAATGGCACTATCTTTAAATGAGGCATTTAAACAATCCTTTCCTCTTTTAAAAAATGATTCTGATATGTCATCTACCTTTTAAAACAAGAATGAGAACGATCATGTAATTAAAGTTAGGGATAGAGTGGAGATGAATTTAAAAAAACACCATACACACACAGACACACACACACACACACACACACACACAATGGGTTGACAATGAACTTAGAATATATATATATTTCAAGAGAACTCAAGAAAACTAAATATCACTTTAAGAGAAAGGTGGAATCATTGCAAGTACACAAAGCCTTGCACATATAGAAATATGTATGAGATGGCCACAGGCCTGTGGTCTCTAACGTCTACTGACTAGTTAGTTTCAGGTTACTAGTGACCAGCCCTTTGATGAAGGCACAGAAACTCCCACAGCAACTACAGAATCGTTTTATTTGGCTAATATAATATAGTATAATTGGATAGTATTTTAAGTGCTTTTTATCTCACTTTTCTAGTCATTTGATTTTATTGAAATTAAGGAAATTTTGGTCCTCAGCAAATTGGTAAAGAAATTAGAGAACCGATTCCTGGAGAGAGCTGCTACAGACAGTCGGGATGCGCTGTACTGGAATAATGGAATAACCTTCTATAATTTGAAAGGCACCGGGATCGAAGCGCAACTGTAAAAGACAAGTGTGCAAGTGTATATTGTGTTTGCAAACGTGAGTTTTGATCACGCATTATTCATGGCGCGCTGGCTGATTTCCAAGCTCAAGGTCAACGGGGAAACAACCCAGAAGGGAATGGAAGCTAATGTAAGGATGAGTAAGGCAAGACATTACAGGCAACCCGGGCTGTGGAAAGCAAACATGTTTGTTGTTCGCTGTTAAACTGCAGGCTGGAGCCAGGCACTTTGAGACCGGAAAGGCTGCCCCATCCGCCCTGCTTCCTCCAAGCTGAGGTGTACCGAGCAGGTGTTTTCAGTCGGGTTCCTCATTTATAAACGGTCTCCGTGATCGCAAGGCACACAAAGCCACTTGTTCGGCAGTCTCAAAAGAGGGGCCGAGGACTGACCAAACATGAGACACGATTACCCTCTCACCCTCGAAGTCCCTAAGGGTTGGAGGGGTGACGCCTCAGCAGGTCGGGAAGCAGGAGGCACAGCTGCTGCCTACGCGCGGCACTGTGAGGGGAAGTTTCCATTTCTAAATGACAAACAGCCACCAGGTAGCACTGATTTCTCTCCTTGAGCCTTCTTTTGGCCGAGTCTTCATTTCCAGGCAGCGCTTTAAGTTGGTCGTCCTTTGAAAGTTGTACATTTTTAAAGACAACAACAACAACAGAAAGTCTCAAATTTTCTTTTAAAAAATAATGTGCCTGATAAAATTAACTGTCATTATCACGGTTCTCTGTATGCATATCGTGTCCTGGACAGACAATGGATACATTACCTATGTTCTCAACCAGACCAAGCAACCTTTTCCCGTGGGCTTCTGGCTTTCCTGACAATGCACACTCCCTCTAGTGGTCAAAGAAATAACATGTAAGTTCTCCGTTACCAAAAAAGGGCGATCTTTTCTAATTAGGATGTTTTCAAAGGGAAATGCAAAATTAAGTACATATTTTTAAATTACTTTAAATAAGACAACTATAAATATTCAAAGCAGAAAATTTAGATTGTATTCGTAAGTTGTTAAAATGTATACAGTATGTATATATATATGCATATACATAAAAAAGGTTTAGATACAATTTATAATTTTGATAGTTTATTAGAGATGAGATAATTTTTTTCTGAGTATGAGATGATAAAAATGACAAGTATTCAGAAAAAGAAGATACACTATCGAATTCTTGAATAGGATAATGATTAGTAGCTGTTAACACAAACTGATGCTCTCCTGAAAAAGAATGGGCCATTCTTCAGGTTCGGAGACCTGCTGCCTGAAAAGGAAACTTTATTCAACATGAAAACATTTAACCCAATTAAGGGTGATAATGTGTGAAAGTTCTAAACAGCGAAGAAAAAGGTGACAACTGCATGTAAAAGTTATTTTCACCGGCTAATTTTAAAATCTTTTCTGCAGAACAACAAAATGCTGAGAACCACGGCACACAAATGATTTTGCCCCAAGTCAAAGCATTAGCAAAAAAAAAAAAAAAAAAAAAGATCAGGAAATTCCACTACTGTGCCGGAGAGGGGCCTTGCTTTGGTCACCCCATTCCCGTGTGGTCTACAGCTCAGCATGATCTCCGATTGCCTCCATCCCATTTGTCTAGATCCTTCTTGGGAGGTTTACATTGTTTGACATTCTGTTGATTATTTCAACACCTAGAGAAGCATTTGGTAGCTGGTTGAACTATCAGAGAATTGTTTTACAAAATGAAAATGAGAGATTAAAATTAGTAATTATCAAAATATCAGCCAATTTCTGATCCCCAGGCTCTCCTAGTTATGGTAGACTTAAGAGTTCAACAATTCTCTGCTTCTTATACATTTATAAGGTTTGGGGAAGAGCAAACAAAGCCAAATTAGTAAATAGTGTTTTGAAATTTGTGACAAACACTATAAAAATACATTTCTGTCTTAGTCAAAATTAAATCACACTGAAAAAGAAACCTGTTTTATCTGCAGTTTTCATTTCTCCTATGGTGAAGGAACTTGCCAGTAGAACAATAGAGACAGAATACAATCAGAGGTTCCCAGCAGGAATAGGCACTGCAGGGCAGGCTCTGAGAGAGGTGCTGGACAATGTGGTCTAATGGCTTCCCTAAAAGTTCTGGCATTTGGCTTGCAGTAGTGTTAAGATCCTGTTATGATCATGACTATGAGAGACTGCAGTTAAGCCTACATGTAAGTACTACTGTGAGTTGCAAACATCTAGAGAATGTCACACATGCTTGGAAAATTGAGGTTTTATGACATAAAAAATTTAATCCCTTCTTATCAACCCAGATGGTAAGCACTGAGATGAACCCTTGTCCAATTTTGCCTGCCCATTCTATAGGAATGGAGCCAGGAGTGGAAGAAGCACTCATATTTGTTGAGTTTGAACTCCATTTTTCAGGGTAAAGGGCAGAAGAACTTAAGAGAACCCAAGTTAATAGTATCCAGGGATACTTATCTCCTGTTGAAGACTGGCTGTTCAACTCCTGGCTGCATTCCAGGGTCCCAACTGGGTAAAGGTGGTTGATTGTATTTTCCAACACACGTCCTGAAGTGACTCCACATTCCCAAACTGCCTTGTAGTTTCCAAACTGGATGAAAGAAGATGCATGAAATCCCTGCTATTGATTCGCATGCCAGAAAAAGAGGCAAAGGACAGCAACATGGACTCTCAAGTGAACATAAAGCAAATAGAAACATAAGAACAGTGGCGTTGCATTCTTCAGTCTTTAACATCTGGCCAAGAAAGACAGGTCCAGGCTTACTGGACCAGCTTACTGGGCTAGGTGCTTCTACATACATGAACTCCGTGTGTTTTTGTATGTGTCGTAGACTCCATGTGTATGTGTGTGTGTGTGTGCATGTGCAAGTGTGTGTTTGTGTGTGCGTGTGTCTAGAGAGGTTCCACCTCAGACCATGTGTCCATGCCAAAAATAATGCAACTTTCCACTTAAAGGATTAAAATGAGGGAGGAAGACAGTAAAGAAATCTGACCAGTTCCAGTGTCCTCTTCTGAAATAATATTTTAAAAATAATCTCAGCATTCACTGAGTAAAAGGAGCTTCTTTTTACTCTCAGACAAATCAAAGAGACGTTGAGAAAGAATTCACAGCAGATACTTCCCAACAAAGAGCCTGAAAGTAGCAGACAGTGGGGCCAGATGTTGGTGTGACCTCGGTCAACAGAGCACAGGGACATGGTGTTGATTTCGATGGCTGTTGGCAGAAGCTTTGCTCCAGCAGCAGGGGAAAAACCCTGAACTAATGGAATTCTTTCCTACCCTTCCTTTCCCTCGCTAAAAAACCCCAAATCACTGGTCAGTAGTGCCGATAGCTGTCAAAGAAGCTGAATTTACCACCCTACCCTGCCAGTTGGGATCACATCAGCAGGGAGCTGACGGAGTGAACAAGAACGTCTCCAGGCTGTGCCATTTCCATCCCACTCAACTTTCAACAGCTGTTTCTTGAGTGAGTGCAGACCTCAAATAATTATATGAGAAGAACAACAAACTCAAGACGCAGATAATGTTTATGTGGTCTTCGGCCCTTGAAAGGGTACATAAAGGATGACAGGCAGTGTCATGTCTGAAAAACGAAGGGCTTGTGAGCAGGTGAAATTAGAGCCAACTGGGTGTCTTTTATTGGAACTTTGAGCATGGATTCAAAAGATAGCAAGAGAAAGCAGCTTTGCAACAAGCAGAATTTCTCAAACAGTAAACACTGGATATGATTTTGTAGTTTTAGGGACTCACTGTATGACATGGTCATTGCCACTAGTCACTGGATACAAATATCAGGATTGTCATCGGCTCCTGTGTTCTCAGTATCATGGCCACTCATAAATTAGCCAACACCCGCTCATCTCAGATTCTGACAGGATTTTCCATCTTAGCCACCCCATCATGCTGAGCTACAGAACATAAATAGAGACTTGCCTTGGAATATTCGATATGATCGAAGCCTGCTCGGCTCCTCTGATGCTTTTAGACGTCTTGTCACTTCACCTGGAGAAATGTATACGGCTTATTCGGAATTGCTGCCAATGTCCAGCACCTGTCAAAACCTCTATCTGTCAAGGCTTTCACAGAGAGTTTCAAAATGACAGACCAGGACGTCTGAGTTGACGGAGCCCCAGGAAGAATGGAACAGACAGAAAATTCATGACTCTAAACTAGATCAAAGTGACTTCTGTCAACATCATGTCAAAAGAACTGTTCATTTTTAGAGGTTTGTTAAAAAATTATATAAACACTATTTTGAGTATGAGCTAAGCGTAATAAAAAAAATTTCATGTTGTACAGTATGATCATCCAAATGTTCAAAAATATACTTTAGATCATCCAGAAAGAAGGAAAATTCTAATAGTCATTACTGTCTGCCAGTTAAAACCACTGACATTCAAGAAAGAATTATGAAGATACTATCTGCCCAAAATAGGACAAACCATCTGGCTATCACAGAACAAAAGTATTTTTTTTTTACACACATCAAATCCTACAACTGGATTCATTACTTCTTATTCTGTTACACTCAGCTTTGAATTTTTCCCCATTTGCTTAGTGTAATAATTATAAAACAGCAATTCAGCATTAGTTTCCTAAAATATTTGGTATTATTTTAATTTTTTAAAACCAATGGAAAACCCCTATGATGCATAATTTTCTTAAATTGTTGCTTTCAGAAGGAAGTAAAAAAAATAAAGAAATGGCTTACAACACACAGCACTTTCAGCAGCCTCCACAACTGCACTCAAAGTCATTCACTGGATAAAATACATACTACAGAAGTCTCAAAGTGACCACTGGTCAATGGCTGGCACCTGGTGCTAGAACCCAGGTAGCCTGATTCCTGCTACTTGACATATATCCTTTTGAGGACAAGTCTGGGGGTGAGCTGGGCTTGTGGGCAGAGACTATAACACACACACACACACACACACACACATGTACAAACACACACAGATACACACACATACACATGCACACACACAAGGTGACAGTTTCTGCAGTCACTACAACTGTCCCTGATATAGTGATAAGGTCCCTTGCAATATCTCTTTGGCCTTTCCTTTACCTGAGATTGAGCAACTTGACATCAGCCCTTTCTACCACAGTCTCCCAGAGACCAGGTGGCTCAAAACATTCTGTGACCAGAACAGGTTGCTTACCTCATCAAGGGCAAAATATTTAAAAGCTAACAACCACATCTGGTTTCAAGAGAGGGAACAATGGTCCCCTGCAATGCATCGACAGTGTGCAGCAAAGGCCATCTAGGACTATGAAATCCGGGCAAGAACAGCATGCCTTCCTGGAGGGAGAACTCAGTGCATTTTCTTTCCTACTTAGGAAAAGATGTTTATTACCCGTAAGGGCACAGAGGTGGGGGGGCCTTATGGCCGCCATGATTGGTGATAAGCCTTTTTCCCTCATTTACATTGATAGCCAGCATTGGGGAAGATAGACGCTTTTCATTTCATGGTTCAGAAAGAACAAAGTATATGTGTATGTGATAGCAGTGGGTGGTTAATGAAACGGTCTGACAAACATAAGCTAATACATAATCATACCAGAATGTGACTGCAACACCTGTTCCTGCTTCACAGACTTCCAATTCTTAAGAAAAACTTACCACTCGCAAGAAGTGAAGCCACTCCTATTTAGACATCAATATGCTCAAGGAAATTTTAGTCACTGTTTTTGGTGATGGTGTTGCAATCACTAAAGGGTGGCTATTTTAATGATATCAAATCTCTTTTGCTTATGTCCTAAGAGTAATGAAAACTTCACACATGCATGAAGCTCCAGTAATTATTTTAAACTGCCTTCTGTTGTCCCCCTGAGGAACACGGTGGTATTTGTTTGATGCAGTTTAATTAGTGTCAGGGTAATTAATGCTATGCTATCTACATGAGATCAAAACCCTTTCTTTGTAACATTCTGGTAACTAAGAACTAAGAAGGGGACACATTTTGAAAATGTCGTGGCATGGTGTTAACCTGAGATCACCGCTGATCTGCACGGCTCATCTCTTTCTTCCTAGCCTGACTCAAAAGCCAAATCCAGTCTCTCCCAGGACAAGATCAGGCCAGACATACATTGCAACCACTCTGCCAGGCATAAGATTCGGTGGCTGCTACGGAATTAAATTCCATTTTTATGAGCATAATCAAATTAACTAAAGCCTTCACAGTCACCAGGCACCTTTTGCAACAGTTTAATCTTTTAATAATAAAATAGTAAACTCCTGCACTGACAGAGAACTAGAGTCTCTTGTAAGCGGAGTGTCATATTGCCATGTGCTGATATATTTTTTTCAAATAAAGGAATCATTTGGTTTAATGAATGAATATGATTCTGCCTAAATGCCTGAATAAATTTGCATTTAATTGTAGGTATAGATAGTCTCTCTGTTTGACAATAATGTTAAGAGAGGGGGAAAAAGGAAACAGAGATAGGCGAGGAGAGAAGTTAAACACACAAAAATTCCAGACACATACATAACGTGCACTGCCATAAATCCCTTTTAACTGTTTCTTTGGTAATAAGCAACGACAATATAAATCTCTCAACACACAAACTCAAGCTGATCACAGGCTTAAGGAAATAGCTCCAGTTATCTTGACTGGATAAATTATTATACCCTAAAGGTTATTCCAGTTTCTAATAAAGCACTGTAGCTAACAAACAAAAATAAAAAAGACCCAGCCATTCTCTTTTATTTTGTAACAGATGAAATTACAGGCTGCATGGGATCAGCACAATGACATTGAATGTATTTAAAGTCTCAGGACTGCACTGTACAATGCTCATTTTGGAAGACGGCTAATGTTTCCACACAAAGAGGAGGGCCAGCGTTAGACTAATAGTATTTTTATAGTAAGGGAAGAGTTGATGGCACATATCTAAAAAATAAACGCGACGGTCTGGAAGTCAAGCCAAATGGATTTTGTCCATTGCATCAGTACAAAGAATGAAATTAACCTGTGTGCAGTACAGGAAGGATATAGATGGCAGCACCTCTAGGGGAGCAAATGTGCCACCGGCCCTCGTTGTGACACTGTGTCTGTATCCATCAGTGGCCGAAATTAAGGCTAACGTTATAAAATGAAATCTTCCTAGAAATTTTTATTTAGGCTGTTGGCAGGTGCCAGCCCAACAGGCCTGGTGCTAAAGGCACCTCCTTTGGGCCACTCATTATGAAATTTCTCCTGGGACCAGCTGCCTAGATAAATATGTTTTTTTCCACATCTTTCTTTGAGTTACTTTTTTTATCAATTAGGGTGATAAACACAAGTCAGAGCCCGCTTACAGTAGAAATACGGTAAAGTAACCTCCAGGGGCCATGCAGGGAGATCCGTGTGCAAAGTTCAGCAACTGCCAATGAACTATTAAGGAGGACACCCGAACAAGTGACCTTGACTGACAAGCGCACTTCACTCCAGCAATAAACAGCGGCAGTGCTGATAACTGCTCATTGGCGCAGAGAGTAATTACCTATCTGTCAGCGTTGCTGGTGTGTGCGAAATAGTATAAATGAAACATACATAATGCGTGGCAATAATATCGGGCATGCAGAACCTAATGCATTATCATCATTCTCGGGACCCAGGTTTATGTGGCTGCCACCACTGAGTAAATGCCTCCTAGCCATGATAATTTCATTCTAATCTCTCTTCCATATTATAATTTTCATTGCTAAAAGATACTAAGGAGCAATACATTTCAATCAAGGGCTAAATAGAACACGACCTGTAACTGGCTATTTTATACACCTATATATTTTTCCTTTCAAAAATCTTAGTCAATTTATGAAGAGATGGGAATAAGCTATAAATTTCTGGGTGACAACCCCTGTCTGTGCCAATGTCACTGTGTCTGGAGACGGGTGGAAGAGGCCTCGAGAAGGGTCAGCAGCTTTACCTCCTATTTTTATCAACAGTAACAACATCCATCTCTTAAAACTCTCATTCTGTTTTGAAACAGAAGGCTAGAGTACGTTCTGAACAAAGCAGCTTCCATTGAAAAAGAGAAAAACAACAACCCAGTTTCTAAGATAAATTATCCTCGTTTACTTGAATTCCTTAACAACGCAACCAAAGCACAGACATCTTCTGCAACAAGCACATACTCAACTCTGATAAAACTGGCCAGCTCTCACGCGTCAGATTGTTTGATTCTTCTTTAATGTAAGTTACATTTAATGACACTGTAAAATCCTATTTTGAGGACTCTGTAAAAGGAATCAACAACACGCCGATAGCCAAGAGGCCATCATGACCGGCAGCTCTCTCCTGGATTAATGTTACATCCTGCCAGGTAGAAGCCAAACACCTGGAAATACACCATCCCAAACCACCTGCAGAAGCAGCTGCTGGATTACTAGCTACATCCAGAAAGGGAAGAAGATTGACAAACACTCAGAAAACAAATGTAATTAGCATGGGTCGTCATTTTAATTGGTCAAGTGCTGTTCTCTGTAACAAAAGAGTATGTTTTGGAATCTTTAGGTAAACATGAAAAATTATTGCAAAGTCTGTTTCCTAAGAGGAAAAAGCAGTTTTTATTGATTGGGCAACATTTCCCGTAAAAATAATTACAGAAGTGAATGATTTTGATTATAGAAGGACCTTCTCAATTTCTGAGGACTTAAGTCTTGTGGTGTTCTCCTTTATGTTTTATGGGCTTCTCTTTCTATATTTCTGGTCAGGAGAAAAAAATAAGAAATAACCCACAATAAGTTGGTTAGGAATATGACATATTAGATCTCAAAGATACACTTCTATTTAAAAGGAGAAAGCCAGAGGTTATCTTTAACACGAAGAAATGAAACTCATTTAAGTTTTCATATCAAGACATTAAACAGATTATCTCCTGATTCTGCCACAGCCACTTTCATTGTATTGCCAGCCTGTTCTAGGAAAGATTTTAGCCAAATTTACTCATTCGACTAAAGCCAAAAATTTAGCCTATTATTTAAATCGGATATATCAATAACACCTACAGACTACAGATATTCATCTCACTCATCCCAGTGAATTTAATTTGATCCACAGAATACTGTTTGTTTGAGCAACTTGTCTTTCTTGATGAGTAACATTCTATGTATTTTTCCTGAGGGTTTAAGAATACAGTACTTCTGAGAACACAGACAACTTTCAGGAAGTGATATAACCTTATTCCATTGATTCTAAGAAGGGTATGTCATGTGTGCATCTTAATGTTATTAAAAAGCTTCTTATATTCTCAGGATGCCAAGTAGTAAGATAAACAGGGTCCCCGCATTGCATTACCAAAGCATCTTCTTCAACTCTTATACTCAAGGCAATAGTTTTTCAGCATCTTGCAACTGTGAGGAAGATGTTACATGCTTATCTTCAAGTGTTCCACAGCTCAGTGAACTCACCTTAACAAAATATCTGACTAAATAATAAACTCATTTTATGTTACCATACAGGCTATGTCTGTCATACAACCTCTACTTAACTGGTTGAATCAATAGTTTGTTGACTATGTGTGTGTGGGGGGGGGCAGGAGAATTAACTACATAGGTGTACTGATTGTATTAAACCCATTAAGCACCTTGCATTGAACTAATTATGACATTTATCTCCAAGCCCTATTCAGTAATTAAATATCACAGACAGGGTGATGGTTCACAACCTAGGAATTGGGCAGAAAGCTAAGGGACCCTAACTCACGTCCAGTTCCTGCAGAGGTAAAAGTGGCAACCTTCCAGCGGAGAAGCACAGCACGAACGAGTGTGTTTGGGAGACTGTATGTCACTGCTTTGGTGTGTGATGGTGATAAATAATAGAGCAAGAACCAGGGGCAAGTGAATGCACTATTCAAAACAGTTTGTTGAAGGGGTAATCACCTTCCATGATTTTTTGAATGCTCTAAGAGTATTTATATACAACATGATTAGAATCTACTTCACTCACTGCTTACTCTCATACCAGAACATTGCTATTGTGATTTTTTCACACTCGTTCTCAGCACCTCAAATAGCATTTTTATGAATATGTATTGAACAAATTAATGAAATCAACTAGTAAGTAAATGAATCGTATCTGTCAAAGAAGATTATCCATAAGAAGAAAATACATATCCATGCCTATCCCCTCCAAAATCTCAAAATACCAAGCACAAAGCCCTTTCTTTAACATGAAATCTTATAAGATATTTTGGGGAAAGAGTTAATAAAGTTATTTAGAAAGGATGGTTTTATAGTTAAATATACTTTTAAATTAGAAATTAATTTTTAATATATGGCTTCGTGAAAGATAAGAGTGAGATGTGTAAGTGTAGTTGCCTTTGGTGTAGGCAATATACTTGATTAATTTGGCACAATTTAACAGTGAAAGATTAATTAAGAATTTCATCCACTCCCGGTCATCTTTCTTTTCCAATTACATCCTTTTAGAGCCATCATAACTGTTTCATTAATTGCTCAGAAAATGCTAGAAAGTACCAAGATGATATAGTAATTCAGCCAGAGCAGTCAAAGTCAGGAACATGGTATTTTAATATTTTGAGAACTTAACTTTGCCATGTATAAATAAACTCTCTGTATTTAACAATCGCTCACTATAACACAGAAGGCCTACACTGAGCCTAATACCTTCAATTACATAAGAATCATTTTTATTAGGCACTTACAAGGATGAACTGCTGAAAAAAATAAAAACAACATTACGACCCCCCCTAATTAAATGTAATTAAATCCTAGTCTATAACACTTAGGAAATGTAGCAGATTTAAAATTGAGTCTTTGTCAATCTTGAAAGAAAGAAAGAAAGAAAGAAAGAAAGAAAGAAAGAAAGAAAGAAAGAGAGAAAGAAGGAAGAAAGGAAGGAAGGAAAGGAAGGAAGGAAGAAAGAAAGAAAGAAAGAAAGAAAGAAAGAAAGAAAGAAAGAAAGAAAGAAAGAAAGGCAGAACTGAAATGCAATGATGGAGGGTTCTTGTGAATGACTGTGTGTGCTAAGAACAGTTAACAATTGTCTCTGATAGAATCACAACTCTGTGCAGAGGCTACCCCAGCTGTACTCTAAATGCTACGGCAAAGACAACTGCTCCACACCCATTTGCCGAATCCCAAAAAGAGACTGCCTTTGTGACTGATCTTTGCAGCCATGGATTGTTTCAGACAACACGTGATCGTCCCCAGCACATGCTTACAGTACTCAGCCATTCCCAAGTATTCTTTGGAGACTCCTCTGTGAATGTTTTTAAAAGGAAGATTTCTTTCTGAACTAACATTCTGTAAAAATTGCCTTTAAAGCAAATAGATCATGTTAAGCTGAAACCTTTACCTTAGTTAAGGAAAATTTGAGGGTGTAGGGTTGAAGCTGAAGTTAGAGTTCATGATAAAGGTAAATATAAACCCCTGAGTGAAACATGCTGAAGGTGATCAGACTGAAGGAAAGTTTGAACTTTAGGTGCTTTTTTTTATACCCACTTTAGGGAGCTATTTTCAAAGCACCATTTCCCCCAGTGTCCTTGAAAACTTATTCACAATTTAAGCATCATA
The DNA here is from genome assembly GCF_000317375.1 of Microtus ochrogaster. Taxonomy (NCBI): domain Eukaryota; kingdom Metazoa; phylum Chordata; class Mammalia; order Rodentia; family Cricetidae; genus Microtus; species Microtus ochrogaster. The sequence continues at coordinate 19,090,979 of NC_022031.1, read as the reverse complement.
TTATGGACCTCGGAAAACAGGTCCCTTATTGTAATGTGGTAGAATTAATTGTCAAAGGTTTAACAAGTACGGTTCCCCCTTGTCTGCTTTCTGATGAAAACTCTAGCACAAACCTTTGGGTGCTTCAAGACCACGGAGAAAACAAGGGCCCTCATGCTGCTATCATTGCCATTAGTGAGGACTGGGACATCCCCATCAGCACAGTAAAACAATGACAAAGTGGTCGTTACAACAAAGAGTCTACCCTGCATCACTGGCAAGTTTAAAAAAACCCGAGTCGTTTCTTAAGCTTTCCCTGCTAGGGTCAGGGCTTTCCTCTGAATTCCATCCCTTAGGTAACATGGCAACAGCTCTCCCTGGCACACAGAAAACAAGAGCCAAGACCACTGTTACTGGGGAAGTTTTCTTACAGAGGAAATTTATATTTCTATTAAAAGCAGAAACAGGAATTTCATGGAATCATTGCAACTGAGTAATCAGTTAGTCCATCTATGTCCTCCTGTAACTTACAGAATTGGTAATAGAAAATCTCAATAGCTCAGCTTTAAACATTAACACGTTTGTAGTGATTTGAATGAAACTTTTCTACATGATCATATGTTTGAATATTTGTCCCCCGATGGTGGACCTATTTGAGAAGGATTGGGAGGTGTGGCCTTTTAGAGGAGGTGTGTGACAGGGGCTGGGCTTTGAGGTTCTAAGAGACTAGTGCCATTCCCAGAGTGTCTCTCCCACCTGCTTGTGGGTAAAACTGTGAACTCCCAGTTACTACTCGAGACCATGTCTGCCTGCCTGCTGCCAGGCTCCCCATGATGATGGTCATGGATGATAATTCTCTGGAACTTTGGGCCTTAAATTAAATGTTTTCTTATATAAGTTGCCCTGATCATGGTATTTTATCACAACATAGAAAAGAAACAAAGACCATATTAGCATCCATTTAAAAACTGCAACTACGGCGGATCTCTGTGAGTTCGAGGCCAGCCTGGTCTACAAGAGCTAGTTCCAGGACAGGCTCCAAAGCCACAGAGAAACCCTGTCTAGAAAAAAAAAAAACCTGCAGCTAAAGAACTCAAAACATATCTACAGTAGAGCTGCACCACATATCTGTACAGCTGTAGTGCATATCTGCACAGCTGCACTGTGTAACTGTACAGCTGCACTGCAAATCTGTACAGCTGCCCTGTATATACCTGTACAGCTCCACTGCTTATGTGTACAGCTATGCTGCATATCTGTACAGCTGCATTGTGTATCTGTACAGCTGCACTGCATATACCTGTCCAGCTTGACTGCATATATAACTGCATCACTGCACTGTATATCTTTATAGTTTCCTGCATATCTGCACAGCTGCAATGGATATAGGTACACCTGCACTGAGTATCTATCCAGATGCACTGCATAACTACACCTGCACTGCATATCTGCACAACTGTACTGTGTATCTGTACAGCTGCACTGAGTATCAGTATAGCTGCACCGCATATCTGTACAGCTAACAAATCTTCGAGGAATAAAAGAGTGTAGAAGTGGCACAAAGAAACTCCCACTCTAGATGAAGTTCATTTTCCTTCAGTCCTGATGGTTGCTAGGGAAGTCAACAAGATGGAGATGGGAGCTAACAGTATTTTCCAAATTCCAGGGTCTAATATGTCCTGGTATGCTTGCTTAGCTGATGGCCACAGACTGTGACAACTAAAAGTCGATCAGATCTCTGATTTGTACAGGTCATGTCCAGGTTCCTTCTCATTTAAAAGTGCAGGCCAAACTTACTTGGGACTTACTACATAGCGCAGACATCAAACCAGACAGGTATTTCTTCTTTCCCTTCTTTCCCTCACTTCCTTTTGTTTTCTTTCTGAATTTTAAAACCACATATGAAGGTCAGAGGTTACCATTTGGGTCCAGAGTGTCAAAATCAATTCATCCCACAAGCTGGCCCATCGTCCTTTCTTTTAAGTAAACAAATACCTGATATACTTTATTGACTATTGCCACTTGCAAATACACTTGCAAACTTATAATCAAAAGCTCACACTGGGGATAGAACTCACCTGTCATCTCAAATAAGGTTTCCCAAATGACTAGCATAGCAGGTTACACTGGAGGGTCACTTAACTAATATTTTATTAATGTATTTGTTTTACATTGTTCTAGGTTTTGATTTTTTTTCTAAAGATTTTCAAAACTAAACTCAAAAAAAGAGTAAAACCATAGCATTTTCCTCTCTCTCCTTTGTCTTCACTGTAGCTACCAGGAACCCTACGCGACATGAGACTTGTTACATTCTCACTTACAGACAACACCTGGCTGCTTTCCTTTGGCATTCTGCAAAAGCAAATACACTTTTGTTTGTGCATGAAACTGTTAAGGAAAGTAGTCTCCCATGAGAATCCATCAAGACAATAATAAAATATTTAGTATATATAATGTTGGCATCAGAATTCCAGGTTTTGAGTTTATTCTTTATGCCCTATAACGTCCTCCCAGTGAGTGATCCAGCGATGTATATTGAGTGCTTCACAGTAAGTGAAAATATTTTCAATAATAATACAATAAAATGATAATAAATGATAACATAATAAAATAATACATAACATACTGTTGTTAATAACAACAGTAGTAATTTATAATTCAAATATTATAATATTAATAATAACATGATTATCAATATAATAAAATGCTGGTTCATTTGCAAAGCTTCCATGAAAGATAAAAAAGAACAAAATTGCCGGGCAGTGGTGGTGCACACCTTTAAGCACTCGGGAGGCAGAGGCAGGCGGATCTCAGAGAGTTCGAGGCCAGCCTGGTCTACAAGAGCTAGTTCCGGGACAGGTACTAAAGCTACAGAGAAACCCTGTCTCGAAAAAAAAAAAAGAACAAAATATATGTAAACACAGTCAAATGAGCCAAATTATTTTGTGGTTATTGTGAGCCAGTGAAATGATACTTTTAAACTGGCAATAATAAGCTTAGCTAGAGTTTCTGAGAGAGTTCTGCAAGTTCATATTTCATGCTGTCATAAAGATATTTTTCCTTTCTTGTCTATGGCTGTAGGAACTGTCATAATAACATTTAAACTAAACATTATTTTTCTGAATTAATTTTCTAGTGGAAATTCATAGTATTTTAAAATAAGAATTCAAGCATTCTCTATTATTGAAGGTACATGTATATATAATATTTCCTATTTTTCTTTCTCTTGCTATAATAAAATATCATGACTCAGATCAAAGCCACTTATGGAAGAGTTTATTTGACTTGTAGTTCCAGAAGAGAGTCCAGGAGAGCAGAGGAAAAGATGGCAGGTGAGTGGGGCATGAAAGTGAAAGATCACATTCTTATCCACGAGTAGAAAGAGAGAATATCCCATAAGCCCTTTCAAATGCCATACCTCATTTTTCTGACCAGTTGGAACAACAATACATTTGATATTTAGATCTCCATATTTCTACCTTGTGTCTTATTTATTAGATATTTCTGAATTATATGAATTTGAAAGAGAAGATATGAAACTGAAAAAATCTTATAATCATATGAACATACGTATAGAAATGTAGAATCAAATATATTGTTTATATTACATCTAGTTGCTTATATTATGTCTACATTTATATTCAAAATGTATATAAATATACTAGTAGAATGATGAAAAAATTATTGACATCTAGTCATCTAGAATGACTAGGATTTTTTATAAAAGTATGGGATATTTCTTATAATTATTATCCTAATATCTTATAAAGACTTAAGGCACTCTCAAACATAATAAAACTGAGAGTTTTCAGAGCTAATTTAGATGTGACCATAATTCAGGTAACAAGCTTAAGAAAAGACATAAAGATTATGAATAATATATAGCCTTTCAAAGACGAAACCAGAAAAAGGAAACATGAACTTAGTTCTCTCGCAGAAAGCCCTTGAGACTGGTGAGAATGAAACAGTAGTATCGCAAATTCACTCCTGAGTTATTTTCACTGGGCTGACTTATTTCTCAAGCACAGCTTCATCTCATATTAGACTACTTGGGATATTTACATGTCTGCATTCATGACTGGTGTGTCATGCCACAGTACTCAGTGGACATTTTTGTGCAGGAGGCATCAAGCTCGGTGCCAGTTCATTTGGCTGGGGGTGACATTTCAACACAGGGCATTTATATAGACCGCACTTCCTGGGTTGCTCTGTTCTGGGAACCCGCCCTTGTGACTCTGGAATCACACCATTTCCTTGTACTAGCTGTGAAGGCAGTGTCAGCGAACCTTCGGCCAGTTCAGAAACTCTGCAATTAATCACCTTGCAAATAAACTCAGATTCTCTGGAGCCAAGTCAGAGGCCCTCTATTGTTTGAATGTCAGTGGGGCATTTTGCCAAAGACCACAACACAAGTACCAAGACTCGTGGATGTCCAAATCACTAGGGTGATTGTGTACTATTTCTATATAACCTAGCATATCTAGCTACAGAAGTTAAATAATTCCCAAATCATTTATTATACCTAATACAATACAAAAAAGTTGTTATGCCATATTTTGTTTGGGGAATGCCGAGAAGGAAAATGTATATGCTTAGTAAAAATAAAGTTTAAAAATAAGAAGTAATATGTTAGCTGTACAAAAGAGGAGATTTCATTACAACATTTTATAAAACATCACACATATAGTTTTTTAAACAATATTTTCAGTTTGTATTCCTGAGTGCAAAACTGCAGATATGGAGATATGGAGAACCAACTGTATTTTCAAACATTAATTTTCAAAGTCCAGTAGCAACAAAGTATTCCTGACCTCCTGAACTCACTTTGACTTTTGATTTCCCTTGTCCTTTGACCCCTTAGTCACCTTTAGTTTGGGTCATTTTCAACAGGTTTATCTCACAGGGTCAAATGCCCGTCATTTCACACTAATGGAGGAAATACTGCAGGGGCAGCACATAAGCATGAGTTTGTCTTTCTATCATCAACGCCCCACACAGTCTCAGTTTCTCCCACCTCAGAGACAATTTTTTTTTCTGTCAACCCTGATAGTGCTTTATATTTGTTAGGACAATTACTCCCTTACTTTCAGAAACCTACTGATAGATAACTGTACATCCACAGTGAATGACCATGGCAGCAAGACAGTAAGTTTTTCTTTAAACAAACAATATGGAAAGACGAGTGCTTTAAAAATGTAGGTAAAGCTTGCAAGCATGTTTTAATTCATGTGATTCCATATTAAATTTATATGCATAATATAATTAATACATAAATTGCGCATAAAAAGATGAAATCTTAATTTCATGTTTAAAATCATTTAAATCTCTAAAGGAGTTCAACTAGAAGGAAGTATCTGAACTTTAGAAGTATCTAATTTCTAATTTAAAACCGGAAAACTACATGATCTTAAAGAACAAATCTGCAAAATCTTTCCTGCCGTCATCAAGCCCCTTTTCCACCACTACCACAAGCTGCACAGAGAGAGGCGAGTACATGACAGATGACTCACTCTTATCCCAATCTTTTAAGAGGTTAAGTATCTTTGTAACTGAATGAAGCAAAGGAATGAGAAAAAGTCCCATTTTCAAAGTATTCAAAGTTTACTCCTTAGAAAAACTGTGGAGAGGCTACTACCCATCGTCACTCCTACCGGCTCGGCACAGAGATTTTTAGAACATCTTGGGATAGCAACCTTTGAAACCCAAGCATCTCTCACCCTACACAACCTACTGATCCGTGAAAGGATCTCATGGCATGAACTTCTGGGCACTGGTCCTAGCTGGTGGTCCCCTTATCTAATACAGTCACCACAGTAGCCCATCAGGGCACTCACAGAGAAGATACGGGGCCAAGGAAAGACCACCTGGCCAGGTTGGTTTTATCATCAGTCCCTTCCTGCAATGAGACACTGTCTTAGAGAAGGTGGTCAAAGCTTGCAGGAAAAGGTTCTTGCAGGCCCAGCTACATTGGGCACTGTTGGGGCAAGTCACATCGCTCTCATTGCAAAGGGGATAGGAAGCAATTTACTCAGGAGAAGAATAGGAGTCACCATGCCCCGACACACAGAATCACATCACTCCCAATTGCATGTCCAGTGTGGCAGCAGGGTTATGAAGCTTTCACAGTAACAGAAATGGCAGTCACAAATCAAGCCATTTTTCAAATATGTTGGTAGAAACATCAGGGACATGGGTTACAACTAAGTAGGTATATCTCTTTTAAAGGCCTTTAGATACTACTTGACTACATTCTTAGCTTTTGTTGCTGGACATCACTGGTCTATTAAATAAATAATTCCAAAATAGTTCACTTGTTAGTCAGAAAGGTGTTGGTCACATACAGAGATGAACAAAAAGTGACTATTAAGAGGGCTGAAGACAGTTCAGGACAAGTTCTAACTAGACTCTGGCCCTCAATATTGCAGTTCCCCATCACTGAAGTTCTTACAGAAACTCAGCCTTCCAAAAGCCCAGTGGAAGCTGAGGTTCTTCCCAGCAGCTGTTGGCTCCGCCCAGCCCATCTTTCCCTTACTCAACTTGAATGCTTTATTGCCTTTCAGTAAGACAGAAATGAGACACTCATTCTAATTTTTAAATATTCTTGTGATATTCTTTTTGTTTAGAAAAGTTGAATTTGATCTGAATTTTCCAAATACGTCTTTCTCAGAAGGCCATCAATTCAGTCATCAAATCAACAACGCTAATTGCAATTTACAATGTGCAATGTAGCATGTGCTAATTGTCTTATTGTAGCACTTTCAATACAGCAGATTAAGAATTATTTCTGTCTTGGTGGCTATATTTCATTTTCATAAATACCTTAAAACTAATTTCATGGCCAGTCCTTAATTTCCTCTTCTGTTCTGTTGTTGTCCTTCTCATCACTGTTCTTTCAGGGATTAAAAGAAAGAGCCTGCAGCACAGGACTGGCACGGAGTGACAGTTAAGGAATCATAGCCGGAAGCAGCAACCAGAGGCATCGGAAAGCAGAAGCAGCATGTGTAGCTACTCCGGCTGGCTCCTCTTCTGCAATGTAGAATCTTCTTGAAATTCAAACCCTAAGACTCCAAAATTAGAAATTCACTATTCTACAGAAATAGCACCAAAAGGACAAAAATATCAATACATTTGAATTCTTTTAAAAGAAAACACTTATCTGGAAGTTGTGATATTAACACGTGGAAACTGGATCTCAGAACACAAACAAGCTGGCCTGCCTGAGGCAAGTTTTCTGCCATTAACAGAATGCAAGTGTCGCCACAAACCTTGCTGCAAGATAAATGTAGTCTTCTTTGATAATGTTTCATGTGTTATTGCCACTTCATTTTCTGTTTTTGAATTTGTGCTTTGAAAGGCCTTGGTTTTGTTCATGATGGTGGCTCCAATTCCAGAATTCCAATAACAGCCTATTATATATATTTGTTGAATGGGTTTTTGAATGTTTATTAAAGTAAATATATTGATCTTCTTTGTTAATATGCGATTACATAAATATGTATACATATCTACACACATTTCTCCATATATATACTTATATACAGACACACACATACACATGTATTTACATTACACATCACTCTGTGTGTGTATCTATAAATACAAAAAAATTATGTAAATAATTTTCCAGACATTAGGTATAAAAGAGAATATTAAACAGGAAGTAAAATTTGATTACTATGTTTCAACATATACACATGGGAAAGTAATATGCGGCTAGATCTACGGCACTTTTCATATTATTCTATTAATACATATTACTATCTGATAATGTTTATGCTTGTGTGGATTGGGCTTTCTCAACTATAATTGCCTGGAGGATTTTTATTCATCATTTATTGATAATACCCAATAAACTGAATATAATATCTATTGAATAATGGATAGATAGTGAGTTAGTTAATAACTGGTACTACTGAACAAATTGCCAGGGTAGTATTTGAGACCTGTCTTGTGATCCAAGGCCAGATACAGCCTTCCGCAGTTTAAACTTAAATTTCAAATGAGTCACATAAATATCCAGACGTTTTAGCTGAATTCTAGAATGAAGTCTCACACTTTTAAAAGAAATATGATGAAGGGCAACATGGCCTAACATGAAATGTTTGATATTCAGTCTGCAATCAGATATTATCAGGTACTCAAGGAAGCAGTCAATCATACACACTCCCAAATGAGAGAGCATGAAATGAGTAGATGGAGAGGTTTATACAGCATTTGTTCAAATGCTTTCCATTTATCCCCAAAGTAGTAGACACAAAGAAGTGGAAGTTTTTTAAAATGAAAGATGAAGTAACTTCTGTGAAGAGGGGACTAGGCATGATTAAAAACAGATCAGACCAGATGCTGCAGAAAATGAAGGGATTTGATGAAATAGTAATAGAAATTATTAAAAGAGAAGAAAATAAGTTTTAAAAACTTAGAATAAGAGTGATACTATCCAGTGGTGATGTCGAATTCCCCTCTGTATGCCATGAACACCATTGGTTAATAAAGAAACTGTCTTAGGCCTGTGATAGGGCTGAGTAGAGGTAGGCCGGGAAAACTCAACTGAATGCTGGAAGAAAGGGGGTGGAGTCAGGAGAAGCCACGGAGCCACCTCCAGAAACAGACATGCTGAAACTTTGCTGGTAGGCCATGATCTCGTGGTGATGCATAAATTATTGGAGACGGGTGTAATTAAGATGTAAGAGCTAGTCAACAAAGAGCTAGAGCTAATAGGCCAATCGGTGATTTAATTAATATAGTTTCTGTGTGATTATTTTGAGAGTCTGGGTTCCTGGGAAACCAACAAACAGCCATACTACAACACAGTGGGATAATCAGAACCATCTAAGCAATACAAGTAACTAGAAGCCCAGAAGAAGAAAGTATGAGTAGGTAGAAAATTTTTCAGGAAATGTTTGTTCAAATGTGATTAGGGCTATAATCTCATATCTCTTTTTTAATGCAATATAGTATCCCACCAAAATTGCATTCTGGAGCTGTAAAACATCAGGAGCCAACAAGATAGCTCAGCAGGGAAAAGAACCAACCACCAAGCCTGATGACCTAAGTTCCATCCCCAAGACCTACAAGATGCATGAAGAAAACTGATGCCTGCAAACTCTCCTCCCATCTCCTCCACACTTACTGTAGCAACACCTACTTGATGCCATGTTCAAATACTAAACATAGCAAATAAAGAGACAGGCTCTTTTGTTATCCATATTTTACATATAAGGCCACTTCTTTTCAAAGACATTTAGTGGTGCTGTGCTCAACTCCACCAGAGTCCTATGAGGAACCAAAACTCAAATCCATGTGGTCTGGCTTCAGTAGTCACACAATCACATCACATGATCTCTTTATAATCAATGCAATGCACAAGGTATTAATGCTCAAAACTGAGACAGGAGCCAGAAATGTCCCTTTTTATGCTAACAATAATTTTTAAATACAAAGATATTTCCTGTGATGTTGTAGAAAATATCAACTGAGAGGTTATAGAGATAGCTGTCAGTACAGTGCGGGCCACACAAGTGTAAGGGTATCAGTTTAGTTCACAGTCTCTATATAAAGAGTCACTTGTGTTAGCTGTGAGTGGAGAAGGCAAAGATCCCAGGAGTTTACTAAGCAGGCAACCTAGTCTAATCAGCAAGGCCCCGTCACAGTGAGAGTGAGAGACCTTATGTCTAAAACTAAAGTGAACAGTTCCTGAAGAGTGACACTCCAGGTTGACCTCTGCCCCCCCCCCACAAACGGACATATTGTGTACATACACCTAAACACTCACATAACAAATTATGTCACTGACTTCTCACCATTTAGGATCCAGGATGATGTGAATTGTTGGCAGAGGCTGCTTGTTTGTTCCCGGTCACCCAAACTTGAAATAACCACACAGAAACTATATTAATTGCAATACTGTTTGGCCAATAGCATAAGCGTATTTCTGACTCTTATAACTTAAATGAACTAATTTCCATTATTTAATATTTTACCACAAGGCTTTCGGTAGGGTTCCAGTGCACCTGTTTCCTGCAGTGGTTACATAGTGTTCCATTGACTCTGTCTTCTTTCTCCCAGCATTCAGTTTAGTTTTCCTGCTTAGCTCTATCCTGTTAATCCACTGGCTGAAACAGCTTTATTCATTAGCCAATAAAAGCAGTACGTTACAGAAGGACCTCCTACACCAGTGAGTAAATATGAGAAAATGCATAAGCCAACTGGCAAAAAGTTGAAGAATATATTGCATCTGTAGAGGGATGTGCACATGTGGGAATTTTCTGGTTTTGCTTCGGATGAAAATCAAGTGTACCCACAAACCCGAACTGTCAGCAGTCTAACTCCTATTTGGGACTGGAGGGTTCTTGCTGACAACAGGAAACCCTGCTTGTCCTTTGTCACATATGTGCTTTCCCTGAAAACTGCCAGTGACTTGTCAGAACTGATCAGGAAGTCTTAGGTCATCTCTCAGTGACAGGCTGGTCTTGACACAGTAGTGTCCCATTTCTGGTTCTGTGTCACATACCGTATGAAAACGGATGTCCCTATCACCCTGCTCTCAGGATGGATGGTTGCACACAAAGATGATGTAAGTTTTTGAATGTAAAAAAAAAAATCAGGATAAACTCAACACTTAACAATTTTAAACAATTGTTAGTCTAATGTTGGAGAGAAAATGGATACTGAAAGATGATGTAGAATCACTTCTCATTGTGTTATGAATAAACTGTCACACTCCTAGTTGAGAATTAAACCTCCTAATGAAGGACTAGAGAAAGGGGGCATTTCTGGTAAATGACCTGAGGCTCTGATGTGCAGAAGGTTTCCAGCCAGTGACTTAAAGGCTGGAAATCTGAAAGCATCTTTGTTGAAATGTATTAGAAATTAGGATTGTGTTACACTTCAAGAACTTCTACTGTTTAATATACCAGAAATCTTACTACATTAGTCTCCTCCCCTCCAGTTTTACAATTTGCACTGTTTTGACCACCAGGGATTAAATGTGATCTGAAAATGTGGAAAGGAAAATTACAGGAATAATTCATGAATTTTCAAGGATATACTGTTCTAAGGAACTTGATGAAATCTCACACTCTGATATTCTGCCCTTAGTTCCACCAGGCTAAGGAATTGTCCCTTTGTCCTGTGTATCCACATGGTATAGCCTACACACCTGCCCATTAACCACCCCAGTTCTTAGATAAACTGAGGAATTACAATGCTTATGTTCAGGGAATCCTTCTCTGATAGCTTAACACTACTTCACAGACGCTGCAGGAATCAGTTCACCCGTCACGTCAGGAACTGTATCATCTCCCACAGGATGCTACAGTCAGATGTTGTGAACAAAACAGACCATATCCACATAGCTTTCATAACAGTATATTGTTACAGTGATCCTACCTTGCTACCATTATTCTTAATATCACTGTGCCTAATTTCATGAATTAAACTTTATTGCAAATGTGTATATACAGGATAATACATAGTATATGCAATGTTCAGTACTATTTAAGAGTTTCAGACACTTCATGGGGGTCTTGGTATGTATTTCTAACAGATAAAGAGAAACTACTTCATTATCATCTTATTTAAATGTTTATTTTATTTACGGATTGCATTTTTTTTTCAGTGTTGGAGGTTGATTCCAGGACTTTGCACATGTCAGGTAAGCATTCTGTTCCTTAACTATATTGCTAGCTTCTCAATTTTTTAAATTTAACTTTAAAATTTGTAATATCTAGTACAATATAAATATTATATAAATGCCAATTTGAGGAAATCGTGATGTGAAACATGCACACTCAACACACACTATTCTGCCACTCACCCCTCTCCCCTCCCCTTCCACCACTATATTCTGCCCCCCCCAGTGATTTCCCCCTTTCTCCTTCTTATCACAGACATACTATTATGCAGCCCGTTCCTTAAAGCCCCTTTCTGCCATCTCATGGGCCCCTACCTCCACCCCACACTTGTTTCCACACTTTTAGAAAGATTTGTATATGGCAAGAAAACAGACAGATTTGTCTTTCTGAGCCTTGGATACCTCCCTTAACACAATAGTTTCCAGTTCCATCTATTTTCTTGCAAATTCCATCTTCCCATTTTCCTTCACAACTAAACACAATTCCATTGTGTATATGCACCCCACCTCCATGACCCAGTCATCTGTTGATGTACGCTTCCTTGCTACTGTGAATAGGACAGCAATGAACATGGACAAGCAATGTGTGGTAGGAGGCAGAAGTCTTCGGGGATATGCCCAGGAGTAGTACCACTGGGCTGTTTGGTAGCTCTGTTTTCAGTTGTTTGAGAAGTCTCACACTGCTTCCTCAGTGCCTGAACTGATGTATATTCCTGTCAATAATGACTATAGGCTGCCTCGGAGTTTTATCAGCGTTAGTGGGCATTTCTTTTTGAACCTACTGTGTTTCAGCTAATATTCTAGAAGGTAAGAGAGCCAGCTTAGTTGTTAAGTGTGCTTGCCACTTTTCCAGGGGATCCCAGTTTGTTCCCAGCCTCCATAGACAATAATTCACTCCTACCTTTAACTTCATAGCACAGCATTTGTGCCTTCCTTCTGATTCTGGTGGTCCACATGGAACACATGTGGCAGACACACACAATTCATTTAGTTATTTTCAAATTTAGTTTTTAAGATTTATGTTAAATGGTGTGTGTGTGTGTGTGTGTGTGTGTGTGTGTGTGTCCATGTGTTTAGAGATATGTGCATGTGAATACTAGTGCCCTAGAACACCTAAGGCACTGTAGCACCTTGGACCTGGAGATACAGGTGATTGTGAGCAAGTGAACATGAGTTTTGGGAACAGAATGTGGATCCTCTGCAAGAGCAGTACACGCGCTCTCAACACTAAATCACTGCTCTAGCCTCAGTTTTTGGTAATTTTAAAATTTGTCTGACATATACATTAGAGACTAAAAATAACGGCAATCTTTAGAAGGAAAAAGTGATATATCACTAACTTGGAACAGGAATTTAAACTACTCTTGTTGTTCAAAGGGGGTTGAGAAATGCCATGTTGCTACTATTAAGCAGTATACATAATTCTGCAACCATATTAACTGAATATTCTAGAATGTTGTGCAAACTGCTCAACTTGCAACCCCTGTGTTTGTGAGAGACACTAGATACACTTACGTAACGGAACAAAATCGAATAACCCTTCAAGCCATATTTTTTTCTACCTTTAGGAAGTCTGCAAGTACGAAATAACATGTTGACACCTTATCAGTCTATCATGTCCGTCTGGATTCACATCTTGAAAAGTCTTAACTCTTCAGAATAAAGAAGTTAGAATGTTCTAGCAAATCACTCTAACGCTGTAACATGATGGCATAAAACCAACCAAATAATTGTAATAGTACCATAGAGTTAGAAAACAGCTAACCTTAACAGGTATTAGTGTAAATTACTATAGAGACAAATGTTCACATACTTCCTGCATGGCCCTGTGAGAACATTAGGGATACAGCTCAGGCCACTTATATATGAAAATATCAACATTTTAAAACAAATAAATTTAAAAATAATTTTAAAAAAATTAAAAAATAATAAATAATATAAAATAATAAAAAATAATAAATAAATTCAAATCAACATTTGTATAAAATAATTTCAAAGGCCTAGATAAAGTTTAAGCCACTGACTTAAGTTTTTATATAGTTGCTATATCCATAGGTATACAAGGCTTCATATTTGTAAAACAGACCTCTTACGTCAAGGCAGAATGAAGAGTGCTTGTTTCTTTTCACTGTTACAGATTGAAAGTGAGAGCTATTAGCAGCCTGTTTATTCATCATGGTTCTGAGTGTGAGGTATGATAATAATGTTTCAGGCTCCCTCAAGAGTCCTCTTTAGGGTCAAATGCTTAGGTGCTCATACATCAGCATTGGCTGCCTCAACAAAATAGCCCCTCTTGGACAAATGTGGGTCTCCTATATCCATCGTCTCAGGTTCAGTCATGAAATCAATCATGATCCCCTCTGCACACTCGAGTCTACCCAAAAGTCATTATTGGGATGAAAGTCTGATAAAACTTCCTGGAGATAGGAAGGCGTGCAAGAGGAAATGGTTTTGTAGAAAGCTTGAAGCAATAAGTTGGCTGAAAGATGCACTTGTATCTATGGCTAAAATGATCAAAGTAGCAGGAGAAAGGGATAAAAGGTAGAGGGAATGTTTCAGGTTTAAGGTGATTACGGAATAAGGCTGCCTCTTTAGGACCACCTATCAAAGTTGGGCACAGTCTGCTATCACAACCTTGATTTAAACTGACATGAGGTCACAAGAATCCATTTTTAAGAAACCTCAGCTCCTGACAAGAAGTTCCAACTTATTTATTATATTATTTTAGGATAAGTATCAATATGCAGCATAGTATTTATTGCCCCCAAATTAATTCAGATGGAATGTTAAAGAATAAAAATCCATTTGAGAGGATGTGAATATCATTTGGGTAAGGAAACTTCTCTTATAAAACCCAAGGTGGTTCTGTGGCCTAAACTGTTTATGGAGTCTCTTCATCCTTTCCACACACTCAAGTACTGACTACGAAAGCATATCAAATTGTTAATTCTAAAAGGGGTACCATTAAGAACCCCAGAAAATCACTTCCCTCTGGAGCCATCTTTTGTAAATCAGTAAAGAATATTGCAGATTTACATGGCATTAATTGCCTGTCAAGATATTTACAGTGCTGGTTTCCAAATTAAAAACAAATCCTTCAGAATTATATAAACTACACTGAGTTTATCCAGCGAGACATATTGTTACATGTCCAAGGGACTTAGTTTATGTGACAGAGCTACATGCTGCCTTTGGGTTCACAAGTCCTTCAAAACCAAAGGTCCATGCTAACGGAAGCCTTTCTGCATAAAGCAGCCAACAATCAGAGTTAACGTTTTATTTATTGGCTTTGACCATCTACTTCTGTTATCAACCATAAGGGCCCACACACTTCATCAACCCCTGACAATAGCCGCAAGCTTGGACAATCTGTCTTGTGTCTTCATCGGGTGCGGCTTCAATGGAACAGCCTCGATTAAAGAGCAACCCACGCATAAAATGGAAACTCATTAAAATAAACTTTCTCAAAAGGGGACACTTCGGTTCCAATTGAACCATACTGTTTTTATTTCAAAGATGAAAAGCCCATTACCCAGCCATACATTCATGTGTTCTTGGCCTCAGTGCTTTCTCTTTGAGGACTTTAGCTCTGGTGCCTTCCCATGTCTTTTTGGAGGCTTTGGAAACATAATAGGAATTCAGCCCTATTGAACCTGATTGGAACATAGTATCTGTGAATCTCTTAATAATACTTCAGACTTTTATGGTTTAATTTGCAATGGTGTCCCTTTTGTCTGTCTCGCTGGCCTTTAAACTAAGGCACAATGCACCCACTTTACATTTATTTGAAGAAAAGCACTGAATAGCTAAGGATTTTTCAACGTGCCCATTGGAAATAGTGGTTTTTAAAAGGACACAGGTATGATCGTTTACATAAGAGAACACAAGGCTGACTAAGGAAAGAATAATGGCAAAGATGCTTATTTCCAGATAAACAACAATTTCATAAATGGCGTGCAGCTTTGAGCCCAAAACGTTCATTTTGAACTTATTTGGAGGACACTATCAATAAAAGAAAAAACTCATTAAAATGAAAAAGTCGGGAGACTTGGAAAGATCTGTGCTCTGTGAAAACATCAGCCAACCTATAAAAAGTTATATAAATAGCATTAGCTGAAGCAAATAGTAATATTTTAGACTTTAATTTTATATGAATGACCATTAAGTGAAATGAACCACAATTATGGGTATTTAGACCGTAGAATATTCAGAGAAAATTTTAATATTCAAAGCAAGACAAAAACATTCCTGTAATGACTGTGTATACATGCCATGAAAATGAAGTTAAGCCCTTGAAGATGGGATATGTCATTGCATAGCTTTAATGCATATCTTTGTGTGAGACCCACATGTCTGCCATGTGCAGATTCTGAAAGACGTTAGTTAAACAAGCATAAATATCTTCTGTTAAAACGTTTCTTTAAAATGCGTAATTATAAAAGTATTGGGGATTCATTTTGTTTTATCATAATTAATAGCTAGCATAATGATCTCTGTGTAAGGAATACACTACATAAATCTTTAGAAGAGATTAGTCAAAGCTTCCCAATTATGTTTCGAATTTAATCTATTTGTAAATTGCTTCCAAGGGTTATTTCTCTCTATGCAAAAGTCTATCAAAAACTGAATACATAAATAAAACATTCTTGCAGTAAACAAAATCTATCATTTAAAAACAAAACTGAAGGACAAAACCTAAAATTATTACAAAATCAGATATAATTACAAATGACAAGCAATAGGAACTCTTGATCCTTACCTAATTGCTAACAATAAAATCAAACTCAACTTCCTTCCTTATTTTTGTCTCATTCTTTGAGGGATTTTGTCAATTTTTTAATATGAGATACATTTGAAAGTTGGTATTAATCTAAACCAAAAAGCAACTAAAGAATCAAAACCACCATCATTTGCAATGATAATCTTGTCACTTATCAAGTCACACAGCAGCTCAGGGTCAGTCCAGGACCAGCTCTCGCTGACAGAAAGTACTAAGCGTTTCCTTGACTTCATTCACATAGAGTTTTGCTCATTTCTTTTTCCTAACTCCTTAATTTCTATATCTTATTTGATATTGGTTTGGTCTTGGCACACATATTTCTTAGGATATCCAAACAATATGATAAATAAAATAATAATCAAAGAAAATTAAAATAGGTCTATCACATTTTAAGCAAAATCAACATACAAAGTAGGCGGAGACAAAGAAAAGATTGAAATATATAATACAGTGCCCAACTTGCTCTCATATTGGGAATCCCAGCACTCAAAAGGCAGAGCCAGAAGACTGTCCTGAGTTCGAGGTCAGCCTGAACCACAAAGGAATTCCAGGTCCACATGCACGTAGAAGCATGCCTCAGACAAAGAAACAAACACACACCAGCAAAACATCCTAATGCATGAGAGTAACAAAAAGAGTTCTGTAGGAATGAGTTGCTCTCCTATGGAAATAAATGCACAGTCTTTAAAAGGTTTACTATTTATAACTGTGACAGGTAGTATCTAACACCCAAAATAAAATTCCATACAAATGAAAACACTTTCAAATGCAGATTTAACATATATGAAAGTAACTGAAATAATGAAATAAATAACATCATAATTGAAAATGACACATGTAATTGTTTTATGTATACACAGCATTATCAACTACAAATATTTTTATTGCTGTTTCATTCAAACAACTCCACAGGACCTATTACACCATCTATTCTTCCAAGAGTATTGATTTATAAGAATATGAATATTCCTCATAGAAGACTGGATATTTTTAAAATGTTAGCTAAGGAACTTCACACTAATTGCAAATCATTAAAAAGTTTAGAAGATAACATAATGGTGGTGTAAGTGATTTTCTTGTTATCAAAAGTTTGATCCATGGAAAGTCAGAAAGAATAATGAATTTATCACTTAATAAAGTTGACTAAAGTTGCTTTACAGAATTCATTCTAATATAACCAGAACCAGTTTTGTTCTTGCTTCTAAAGGCCCCCTCCATGGTTATCAGCATGGCTTTATATAATTACCAAGGAGAATGGCATGCTAGAAGCCGTGGTCTTCCTAAGCCACATATGTGAGATGGTAACAAAAGAAGCCAAAATCTGTCTGGCCTCTTTTTCCCACTAAAGAACTTTTCCTAGACACTAGCGTAGTTATGAATATCAGCCACAGAAATGATTCAAATAAGCTTTAACATAAGTCATGTCCATGTAGAATAATTTTTAACAAACCATCAGCTGCTAAATATGTTTCTACATTCGGATATAAATCATTATGTTCTAAGAAAAATACCCAACATAATTATACTATTATTCCTTTGACATTGAAATTATTAGAGCAGCAAAATTTGAAAAACCAGACTCTTTCTCTGTCCATGACATGTTCAGGGTTTGTGGGGGACATGTGTGATTTTCACTTGCATAACTTTTCCCTTTGTTGCTCACCCAGGAAAACTGGGATACTGTAGTAGTGAATTCAGCATCTGCATTCAGCATCTGCACACAAACTTAAATAGCTTGTAGTGTAGAATAGTTGGTTTTCTTTTTTTGCGGGGGGGGGGTGCTTTTCTTGGCCTTTTTTTTTTTCCTTTTTGCCTTAATCCTCTCATTTGGTTTAGAAACATACGGCCCTGTTCACTTCATTTAAGCCTCACAATGACTAGAAGCCTGATCAATCTGTCCTGTGTCTTCTTGGGGCGAAACTGCAATTGAGCAGAAGCAACAGATGAACAAAGCCCACATTCAAATCTGTAGCTCATTAAAATAACGTTAAAATGGAGTAAAATCTCAATTGTAAGTGAATTGTAGCTGGTTTTTCCCTGATAAACACATTTGATTAATAAACTATACAATCATTAACCCTCAATCAGTGTCTTTAAACTTAAATAATTCTCTTCTGTTTAAAAATATGAATGTGTTGAAAACCTTTTGGAGACAGGTTTGATCATAGCACCACATGAAACACCTTTGCAGCATGCTCCATGAACATAGTTCATCAAGCCAATGATACACAGATTTGGGAGAATTCATAGCTCTCCTTATACCTAATTTGTACCTAGTTTGTACCTACTACAGGTTTGAAATACCTTCAAAAATACTGAACCAAAACTAAGCATTTGAAAAGCATTGATTTTGGCTAAGACTTGTTTGTCCATGTTCAGGTTTCATTTCACAAGACCTTCTGGTCTTGAAGTCAGGACAATTGGGCCTCAGTTTTCTGAATACTGAGATTTTAAAAGCAACACCAAACTGGAAGGTGGTGGAGCACACCTTTAATCCCTTCACTCGGGAGGCAGAGGCAGGTGGATTTCTGTGAGTTTGAAGCCAGCCTGGTCTACAGAGTGAGTTACAGGACAGCCAGAGATACACAGAGAAACCCTGTCTTGAAAAACAACAACAAGGAAAAAGAGTACCCCTAAACCTGGATGGTTTGGATCCCTAATGTCCCCCAAATGCTGGATCCTTGCTAAGGTTTGATCCCCAGCTTGTGAGGCTATTGGAAGGTGGTAGAACTTTTGGAGGTGAGGCCTCCTGGATGGATGTGCCTGGAAGGGATGTTAGGATCCCCCCTATACCTTGTGTGTGTGTGTGTATGTGTTTAGGTCTCTCTCCCTCCCTTTCTCCTTCCTGGCTGCTATAACATAATCTGCTTTTCTCTACCATATGTTCCCATCTTCTCAGCACAGGTTCTAGCCAAGTGGTCAGGAACGCTCAGAAACCATGAGCCAAAATGAGTATTTCAGAGGCATTTTGTCATGGCCTTGGAAAAAAATTGGCTAAGAGCAACTTTTGATAAAAGCACAATTATACAAATTCCTTAATATGTATATTCTTCAACTCCTCAAACCTTACAAATCTTACACACACAAAAACAACAATATGAAATCATATGGAAGCAAAGACAGTCACATTAGAATTGTTTCATGGATCTGTGAAAGAAAAGGGCATAATAATGAGACAACAGAAATAAATCAGGAAAACAAACTAGGAAAAAAACATGCACCATTCAAAGTGTGGAAGTTTGTATATCACCAGTTGGCTGGGAAATTTTTCCCCTAAAAGTTTTTAATGGAAAGATGCTAGGGAAGACAGATTTCAAAAATAAAAAATAACAGAACACCTATGCATTCATGTATACAGTCAGATTTACTGTCATTGTGTACACTTGGAGAAGGGGCCTAAGATCACAAAACAAGGTGTTAATAATGAGCATGGGCAGGAAATGGCAGGGAGGAAGGGGTTGGGGAGGAACGTGGGCTGGTATACAAAAGACCATTTTCCCACCCAAAGGCCTTTAATTAAAGCATCATATTATTGTGTCATCTCTGAATTTTTCAACAAATATTTCACATTTACATAGAGACTGAAACCTAAAAGCTAGTTTCATAGCTAAAAAAGACAAGCTGGCTGAGAAGTCAGTCTGCTTAGAAGTTTGGAGGTCAATTCTCAGCTTCTTTTTCTGTGACCTTTATAATCTGCAAGATCTAGATGCATTTCTTTTAGCATCTGGGCATAAAACAAAATGTATTTTTTTAGAGAAAGGATGTATAACTTTCTCAGCCCAGATGTAGTAGGGTGGGCCTTGGACCTTCCACAAAGCAATGTGCCTTACCCTCTCTTAGGATTAGATGGGGGTGGGTTGGGAGGGTGTGTGGAGGGAATGGGAGGAGAGGAGGGAGTGGGAATTTGGATTGGTATTTTTTTTAAAAAATCTAATAAAAAATAAAATGTATTTAGAAACTAGAGGATAGAGTAGCGATGAACCCTCAGAACCTCAGAATTCCTAACCATCTCCCCAATCTCTCCCATCTTTCCTTGCAGCCTCCACGAAAGCAGCTCTCAGAAGGTTTTTAGATATACATAAATATTGAGGTAAAACAAGAAAGCAGGGCATGGAGAGAGAAAAACAGGTGAAAAGGGGAAGGCTTGAAACACTTCTTCAATGTCTTCTTGGTTATGAGACTAACAGAAATGACAGGGATCTCTTGATGAATGTAGTGTTAGAGAAGAAAGTTTGTGCTGATTCAAAATCTGGGTCCTAATGGTCTGTCTGACAGGCCAACTCCACTGTTAGGCTAGGCAAAGCCTATGCTTCCTTCAGCAGGAACTGAGCGTGAGCACAGCCTGTAGCTACCACACCTGGCCCTAGTATGAGCAAGGTTTGAGATACATAAACAATCCCAGAAGAAGCAGACGGCACTCTTCATGGGTATCAGGTCGCCCTGTGAGAATCTGAGTGACACATTTTAATTAAACTGGCCCACTGGAGTTTAATTAAGGTGTAGTTTTCTTGAGGTGAAACTAACAGAAACTGGGCCCCTTTTATGGAACAAGCACAGACACTTAGGCTAAGAGTCCGCTTCTTTCAACTCCCTAATTGCTAGAACTTGAGAATCCTTTTCCCCAAAAGTTTTCATTGTTATACTCAGAAAACCACTTCAGTGGTAACTTTAAATGACCAGCAGGCTAGCCCCATAAAGTCCCATTTCTGAGAAACTCGATGGATATGAGCTTTACGGTAGAATCAGAAGCCCTTCATTTCAGTTCAGTATGCTAGAAGTCAGCAACTATGAGCCTCAGCGGATACCCAGGTCGTCAGAGAATACCAAATACACATACATGTCAAACACGATGCTTTTTCCCATGGACATATTCTAAAGATGAACAGTTGCTAATAATAAAGTAGAACAATTCTAACACTACACTGTGATGATAGAGGGTCCAGAACAGCACTACCCAGAATAATGTAATCTAAGCCTCTAAAATTGTTTCTGGAATTTCCCATTTAATGTTTTTAGACCAGAATTAATCACAGGTAACCAAAACTGCAGAAAACAAAACCTACTATGTGAGCAGTTGGTACTGATGCAACTTCTTTCTTAAAAATTATTCTTATTTTAAATTTTTATTTATTTTCCATATTAACCACAGTTCCCCCTCCCTCCCCTCGTCCTGCCCACCCATACCCCTACCCACTCCTCACAGAGGGTAAGGCCTCCCACGGGGAGTTAACTAAGAGTGGTGTGGGGAGTTCAAGCAGGACCAAGTCCTTCCCCACTGCTTCAATACCAAGCAAGTTATCCTACCATAGGGGATAGGCTCCAAAAAGTCAGTTCATGCACCAGGGATAAGTCCTGGTCCCACTACCAGGGGTCCCATAAACAGTCCAAATCATACAACTGTCACCCACATTCAGAGGGCCTAGTTTGGTCCCATGCAGACTCCCCAGTGGTCAGTCCAGAGTCCATGAGCTCCCACTAGCGCAGGTTAGCTATCTCTGGGGATTTCCTCACCATGATCTTGACCTTTCTCATATAATCCCTCCTTCATCTCTTAGATCAGACTTGATCACACGTACTGGTACTATGTGAGCAGCTGGTACTGATACAAGCTCTAAAATATACTGTGAATATTTTTTAAGACCATGTTTCATCACTGTAGGGTGGCATTAAATTCAATATATATTCTAGAATGACTTTAAACTTCTGATCTCCCTGTTTCCACCTCACAAGTGCTAGGATTGCAGGCATGTGTCATCACCCCCAAATTATATCAGTCCTGGGACTTTGTGTATACTAGGCAAGAACTCTGCCAACTGAGCCACACTCAGAAGCCCAGGACTTCTGTATTTTGGGTTTTACATCTTTGCATAAGCCATACTCTTACCATTAGCTTCCTGATCCATAAGGATGATTATTGCATATTACTAAATTATGATAGAGACTACATGAGAGAAAGAATGTGAGAATGCAGTGAGCACCGTGGATGCCAGCAGCAAGTCATCACTATTACTCAGGTCACAAAGACAAACAATTGCAACAGTTTTCTTTGGGAAAGGCATTAACAGAAATCAGCAAAGCACCTGGAACTCTAGAGTCATATGGACATAACCCTGTTTATTGAACCCATCGCTTATGAACAGAATCACATGCTTCTTGTTTCATTATTTTTATCGTTCCATAATTTACTGTTTGTTTTTGCTGTGTTTCTGAATGGCATCATTCTGAGTATCTATTGCTTTTATTGATATTTCTTTGAAACGAATTTGTTTTTACTCACTTAAGTTTCTTTAAAGATCTATGTAGCCAAAGAACAAACTCTCCTGATAATTCTTATGAGTTAGATATTCAACAAAATATATACATTATTCAAAAGAGGAAGTAAAACAGAGAACGAAAGTTCCTGTAAAGAACAGTTATGCAAAGATTGCAGTACCACATTGCTGCATCTGCCCCACAACTCCGTTCTTCTGAACTGCAGGGAGTACGGATGACAAGATGAAAATCTTTAAGGAAAGGTTATGCTCATACAGGAAGTCAAACTAGAAAAACCAATAAGAGGAATCAATTACATTCCAAGATTTAAAATCAGTACTGAAGGTTTGGGGCTAGGGAAATGTGTTTTGCCAGTTCTGACAGATTCCCAAAGACAGCTCACATTACAAAGTAGAGAAAGGAGCAAAGAAGATGACGCTTCAGCCACACCCCAACTCCAATTGATGAAGAAGCTTGTCTAATTTGAAAACAATAGGAATATTTAGCCACATGCTGGATGAGGGATATTTAAATCCACCCATGCATCTTTAGCCTTAGTTCTTTATAATCTCTTTCACCACGGAACAGGAGCGGTGCTTGCTGCTCCTCTAGTGTGTTCAGTCTTGGGTTTAGCATGCAGCCCCTGCTCTGTACTTACTCTTCTGTTAATGAGCCCATGTAAGTCTTCATCCCACACAAAACTCACTCTCCATATAAAAGGATATATAATTTTTATAATGCCATGAGAAGTAAATACAGCCCATTGAGCTTTCTATGGGAATATTAGGAGACTTTAATTATCAGCCACCGTCTGTATCTCTGGGCACTAGGTTGGTTTATTTTCACGCTTACGTTCTTTCTATCACACAACCAAATGGCCAGGTACATTGCTAGTAAATCTAAGATGATTGCGCCTGTCTGTTCCCCTTGGTGATGTCAGGGCTCAGCTTGCAGATCTTCTCAGGATATCTTAGGATCCCTGAACCACTTGATTACAGGCTACCGGATCTTTCCCTGTGCTCTGTCCAAGCTTTGCCTCAACTTGGAGAATTTCTAAGGTATAAATTATATTCACCCTCATTAATATGAATTTTTTTTCTAGATATATACTCCAAAGATAAGTTATTATACTTGTGAAGTAGAAGAAAAGTATAAATGAAATGTCCCATGAAGGAATCGCATGGACTAAACGTGTAATAAGTGTTAGCTGCTGTGAGCACTGTGATTATCATCATCTTTGGGGAAAAGCTCCAAAGGATCATCACACTTTTCTCTGAAACACTCAGCAAGATAACTGAACCCAAATTTGAAAATTTTCAGGGAGTTCCCTGCTTCTTACAATTCTTGTGATGTATTTATGTCGTTAAGGACTTTTCGTGAAAGGAAACGCTGCTTAATAACAGTCAGAGGCCGAGGAAAGAAACGTTTGTCACAGAATAACGAAAAGCTGAAAAACAGCTGCAGCTGTGAAGATGTGTGTGCTGCTGGGTCGTGTCATTTGGTACAGCAACATGTTAATCCAGGAGTTACTGTCATCAGTACTTGAGGATGCATAGAAACGCTCACATGGACACACACATACCATATGCATACACACAGACATGCGCATGTACCACATGCGCGCGCACACACACACACACACACACCACATGCTAACATATTCACGTAAACACAGTCTTACAAACAGACATTGCAGACCCTGCGAAATTACTTAAGCTGTAACTGTGCGAATGATGAGAACTATTACGATGGATTTATAAATTATTATGTTTCTTGTGGTTTTTTTTTTCTTCTTTTTAAATTCAGGTTTGTTTGGGTTTTGTTTGCTTTCTAGAGACAAAAAGAAGGATCATAGAGTTGGGTGTGTGAGGAGGTGGGAAGACTCTGGAAGACTTTTGAGGAGGGAAATCCGAGATCAGAATATATTGTATGAAGACTTTTTTTCAATAAAATGTCCTAAAATGATATTGAAACTCCTTTATTTTTATCAATGTAAGGGAAATTAAAGTAAATTAAAGCTAATATTTGCTTAGAACACAGTGCATTTTTAAGTTTTCCTATCTTAAAATATTTCCTTTATTTTTATTTATGTGGTTTTTTTATTATTTTTATTGAGCTCTACATTTTTCTCTGCTCCTCTCCTTACTTCTCCCCTCCCCTTCAACCCTCTCCCAAGGTCCCCATGCTCCCAATTTACTCAGGAGATCTTATATTTTTCTATTTTTCATGTAGATTAGATCTATGTATGTCTCTCTTAGTGTCCTCATTGTTATCTGGGATTGTGATTTGTAGGCTGATTTTCTTTGCTTTATGTTTAAAAACCACTTGTGTGATAATGTGTGTAGTCTGTCTTCTTCATAGGAGACAGCTTCTAGCAGAGCAAGGTTCTTTGTTTATGGTATTTTATCACAACAACAGAAACCTAACTAAATGCACGGTGAATGCCTTAAATCCCAGGCTGGACTACAAAGTGAGTTCAAAGCCGGGTGAGAAACCTTGTCTTGAAAAACCACAAAAAAAAAAAAAAAGGAAGAAATTGGCTTAAATCTACACAATAAACACTAGTAGTGTGCTTTTCTCATTATTTTATATGAATAACATATGGTAATAAAAGAAAAGATGAACCCAAAAGAACTCCATAAAAAAAGAAAAGTGATAAAAAGAAACAGTAAAATACTCTTCCCAAGGTCACGAGGTAAACAAACCAAGATGGATCCCACAATGAGCCATGAAATAAGCCTCAACGAACTTTTAAAACCTCATATGTTGCCATCCTACCATTCAGTTAACAAAAATTAGTATCAGAAAAGAAGCCAGAAGATGTCCTGCTTGTTTGAGAAGTAAACAGACTTAAATAGTGCAGTGGAACAGGAGGAAATACTTTAGGAGGAAGTCTTTAAACATCCGAAACATGGTGGCACAAGCCTTTGATCCCAGAACTCAGGAGGCAGAGATAGGGAGGATCTTTGTAAGTTCAAGGCCAGCCTGGTCTACAAAGTGAGTTTCAGGACAAACAAAGCTGTTACATAGGAAAACCCTATCTCAAAAACAACAAAAAACAAACAGATGAACAAAATAAAATCATAAACATACTGTGTAGAAAATTAAGGCCTACCAGGCTAAGAGGAGGCAGCCTGGAGTCTGCCTGGTGCGGTCAGAGGTCCTGATTGTGCCTGGTCAGTGAGGGGCAACTACGAGATATCAGCATCATGGAATCCTGGATGCTCAGAGGGTATATCATTTTCCCCATTGTTAAATCAATGAGTCTGCTGTATCACTTTCAGCAGACTCCCAGCATCTATGTTAGTGACCACACGCCTTCTCACTCCCTCTTCTGAGGAAGATGTTATGGCCCACCTACACTACTGAACTGAAAAAAAAAATTACAATTCATCAAAATTTTTGGAAATACATTACTTTGTAGAAAAAATATAGCAATAAAACATATATTCCAAACCCATGGCCACAGAAATGTTCTTGATTAAAACATGGTAAAGGTCATGAAAACATATGTGGGAAGAGGATTTATTAGGAGGAGAGATCATTGAGATCATAGTGAGGAGACAACAGAGTGAAAGACCCTCAGAGAGGACCTTCCCTCAGGAGGAGACCCCTAACACAAGCAACAGTAGAGACCACTGGCTGCAATTAGCAAGAGGTTTATTGGGTGGGCACAGGTACCTGTGGGCGGCAAAGTCCTTTCGGAGGACTTGCGCGCCTGCAGGCTGGGAGAAGGACTTTTTATAGGAAAAGGGTAACAAAAGCAGGCATACAGAAGCAATGCATGGTTACAGGGATCTCATTGGTCAGTTCAAATAAGGCGATGGGTTCATTTAGGGGACAAGTTCCCCCGGAGACATGAAGGTCTGATAATAATAGCGGACTTAGCCCTATCTAGGGTACATGTAGTTTTTCCCAGAACTGTTCATTCCCCTCCTAGGCCTGGTGTCTGACCACAGATATCCTGTTTTGGCCGCCTAGGAGTACTGACTTTACCTTGAACTTACACTTGTTTGTATGAAAGCCTTGCAAAATGGCATTACAGCAGCTAAGCTGGGGTCTTTCGAGAGGTTCGAGTGAGAGTAATAGAATGCTTCATTATCTGGTTGAAATTGTCAATTTATTCATTAGCAAAATAATAGCAAAAATAGTTTTATTAGCAAAAACTATAATCCATCCTCCAAATCATATGACAGCATCAGTTGATGGAATAAAACACTTGCAAAAACCCAATATCTATCATGATAAATTCTAAGGATATTAGGACTGAAGGCCAATATTAAGAGGCCATGACTATAAAGAAATCCAGGAAAAATGGATAAAAACTCCGGAATTTTATAATCTATTATATGATACATTAATATGTAAAAGTCAACTAATTTTAAACAAATAAATGAAATTGGAATTTTAATTGAAAAACACAATAAACTGGTACCCCAAATGAGACACCTGTTAAACCTAACAAAATATTTCTAGAAGATGTTTGCAAGTCTTTAAGTTTCTGATAGAAGATATTAAAGAGTTAAATAAATAAAGAAATGTATTTCACTTTCATGGGGTAGAGTCAGTAATATTAAGAGGTCAGTTGTCTACACTCCCAAGAAAATCTGTAAATAAATCCCAGTAAACATTTAATAAATAAGCTAATTAGTAGAAACTTTCCAATCTTACACAGATTTCCTGATCAGATAGTTTATCATTGCTCTCACATAAGATCTTATTGTGAAAAATAGAATATTATGTGCTCAACTAAACTGAATTATAACTATACTAATTTTTACCATAGAAATTATGATTGACATGTACTATGTTACTTAAAATAAATTTTTAAGAACATAGTAACCTTCAAATTTTCAAATAATTAACTTAAATTGGTTAATGATATTTGAATATTTAGTCATTTTATTTTATTTTAGTTATTATGTATACAATATTTTGTCTGTGTGTATGCGTGCAGGCCAGAAAGAGGGCACCAGATTTCATTACAGATGGTTGTGAGCCACAATATGGTTGTTGGGAATTGAACTCAGGACCTTTGGAAGAGCAGGCAATGCTCTTAACTGCTGAGCCATCTCTCCAGCTCCTATTTAGGCATTTTAAATTATTACATATTAATGCATTTCTCTCAACCATGTTTTCATGTTTTATATTTACTTCCTATATTTTATACCTTAGAGTAGTTCTACTTTTGGGTTTGTGCAGTGAATATGTTTCCCAACAAACAGATGCAGGATAACAGACTGTATTAGAAAACAAAGTCCAGCTGGGCATGGTGGCCCATACCTTCAATTCCAGCACTCTGAAGGCAGAGTCAGGTGTATCTTTGGGAACTCGAGGCCTGTCTGATGTACACAGTGAACTCTGGGACAGACAGTGCTGCATAATAAAGAAACTCTGTCTCAGAAATATAGAAAGGACAGAAGGAAGGGAGGGAGGGAGGGAGGGAGGGAGGGAGGGAGGAGAGAACAGGATGCACATTTCTGCTGCCTCCAAGAAACATACATCAACATTAAGGACAGATACAACCTTAGCATAAAGAAGTGGTAAAAGGTGTTCCAAGCAAATGAAATCAAGAAGAAAACAGATGTAGATAGTTTAATATCTGATCAAATAGAGTTCAAGCCAAAACTAATGAGCAGAGTTGGGGAAGAACACTACATACTCATTAAAAAAAAAAGACTCCACCTATTGAATATTACAATTCCAAATATTTGTGCACTGTTATTTTGTGGTACTAAATATTTGCTCTTGCAAAAAGGCATATTGTACACATTTATAAACCTCACTAGTCTTTAAAATAGTTCCATGCCCACAGATAACTTCTTATTTTTTTTATTTAGAATAAATTTCATGCAATATGTCCTGGAATTAAACTTTTTACTTTTTTATTTCTAAGATTATAGTTGCATTTCTCCCTTTTCTTTCCTCCCTCCAAGTCCTCCAATATACCCCCATTGCTCTCCCTTCAGATCCATGGCCTCTTTTCTCATTTACTGTTATTGTATGCATATATGTATACTTATATAGATACACACAGACACAGACACACACACAAATATGTATATATATATATGTCCTGCTCAGTCTGTATAATGTTATTTGTATCTATGTTTTCAGGGCTGATTATTTGGCACTGGGCAACCAATTGGGGTGCTCTTCTCTGGGGGAGACCACCTCTCCAAGTCTCAGCTGCCCTAGGTTACCTATATTTCTTTGCGTATGACTCACAAATAATGATGTTTCGGGGAAAGAACAGAAACTTCAAGATATGGGCCTAGTGGAGGAATTTGGGTCATTGGAAGCAAAGGGTATACTGAGATCTGAGACCTTTCTTATGCTCTCTCCACTGATTTGCCTTAATGTGAGCAGCTTGCCCCTCTATGAGATCCTTGCCCTACGTTCTACATCACCAATGTATAGTTACTGTTTCCTATCTTGACTTCTAACCACTCTCTGAGTCGCATAGCTGAGTATAATATGTGTGTAAGTGCATATGAGTAAACAACATAGCCTTGGAATACATATACATATTTCATTCCTTTAGAGTAGTAAGTCATCTCTTCTGGACAAATAGGTTAAGCTTCCCTATTTAGTACATTAAGATGAGATGATTCATTTCCTAAATCTTAAATTCTTACTATTAACACTTAGAGAAATATGAACAACGATGTTAAAAGATCAATACAAGTGGTTTTTCAGAATAAATTAACTCAGAAAAGAGTTACGGAAAGGAAACCAT
>NC_022031.1:19052479-19061453 GCF_000317375.1 Microtus ochrogaster | reverse complement strand
GGATCACAGTGGCCCCGAAGTAACTGTATTTAAACAAAGCGATGGAGGCATCTAATTAAACTGGGCCCCAGAAATAATTACCAAAACCACAGAAATAAGCTAGACTAGATATCTTCTTTAAAACCTCACAAACTAAAATCTTATCATGGCCCCCACATTCTTGACAAAAGCAGTAGGCCCCTGCACGTCTGCTGTCAACCGTATTCTATGCATACAGCCGAAGTCTATGAACTGTCTCACCTCCACTCAGCTGTCTGAATCTCACTGTAATCTAAAACAAAATTCCATTCACAGCCAAATACCTCTACTTGAGGATTTTTCATTTTCCAAACTGAACCATAGAGGAGTTGGAAAGTCCACAATTGCCTGCAATTTTAGCAAAGAAACAGCCTTAAATGCTATCTTCTTAACACTCAATAATGCAAGCAATAAGCTGGGATATAGTAATACCCCAAGTAACACAAAATGTATGCATGTAATAACAGGTTGATCATACAAGTAATTGTTAAGTATAAACACATATGCTTTTGTAGATTTGTTGGAGAGATTCGTTAATTGCTTAATGAAAGATGTCTTTCAACTACTAATTCCTTCATTTAGTTCAACAGATTAAATTTTATATGAGGAGATATTAGCATGCACGCAATGAAGTGACAAGGACAACCCAAAGTCTGAAATGTTAATGGTGAGAACACTGTGTTCCGATTACTTAAAAAACTAAACTGTATAAATTTCAATTGTCTGCTTCCATTTGCTCTCTGCATAGGCAAAAGTGTCCTTTTTAATATTCATGTGAATATTGCAATATCAAGATTGCTTTCTACATTTTCAGAGTTTGTATGTAATTATAAAACTTTAAGTAGTGCATGAAAATTTTCAGATAAGTTAAGATGGTGACTTTTTAAATTTATGAATCTAGTCAGGACTTGATATTTGAAACTGAGGCAAATTACTACTTTGCAATAGTCTTGGGCCATTAATTTTATAGGAAGTCTGTAATGATAGTTTGCAGAAAGCTTTTTATATAAAAATAGCTTTGCACCATAGAGTAAATATTGACATCTTTTGTGTGTGAAAGAAAATTAGTACTCATACCAACAGACCTGTG
This sequence comes from Microtus ochrogaster, assembly GCF_000317375.1. Taxonomy (NCBI): domain Eukaryota; kingdom Metazoa; phylum Chordata; class Mammalia; order Rodentia; family Cricetidae; genus Microtus; species Microtus ochrogaster. The sequence continues at coordinate 19,060,345 of NC_022031.1, read as the reverse complement.
TCTTCCTTCCCTCTAGTCTCCTTAAACTGCAGTTCAATCTGGTATAATCTTTTTCCTCCCCCCAGTAGGGTACAGAGAGCCCTCTAGCTTCCAATCCTGTTTCCTACTGAGGTACATATTGGCCAGCATGCAGCTGCTCAGAACAAGTATTTGCATCTACAATGGGGTCATCCCACCACGTTCTTTTCAGATCAATATGATTGGTACAAACAATAGTTTGATTTTGATTGCTCTATAGTACGCTTGGGTAGAGCCTCTGAATGCAAGTGAATTGCTTAGAAACAATGGGCTGGTTCATCATCCAAAGCGTCCCTTTGCAAACAGCTGCCTCTGCCACACTCACCCTGACAACGTCCAGAAAAACAGATGGTTTCAGCATTCATGGCCAGTTTAGTGAAAGCCCTTGAGTCAACTATTCAATGCGTGGTTTTTAATCTATTTGATATTAAGGGCTACTTCTCTCAACTAAAAAGTCCAAAAGTATTTAAATTCTCTTGTTCAGTCTATGCTAAATTAAAAAGAAAGGAAGTGTTTTGGAGGTGAGAATAAAATGTCTTTAATAAGTGTGTATAGCTAGGTCTTTTGTTAAATCCCCGGTGTAGATCCTCTTGTAAGATATGTGCAGCATTCCTGAAGCACAATCCCAGCAATGATAATGTAGTTGAGGCTTCAGAGTGCTTGTCTCCAGAGATAAGAGCATTTTTCTCCTAGTTTCTTTAGTCTCAAGAAAAATCAGTCCAGAGAGCTGCATTGGAAATAAGACAAGAGACACTGTCAATTCCTTACACTATACACTCACTCCTTTAGAAAACTTGTTAAATATATTTTATAATCACTTGCTTCTAATGGCTGTGAAGGCTCAAGTGTATTTGTATTTGATAATTTAAAACAAACAGTAACCAAATATTTGGGCTATCCTTCCAATTAAACTGCATTTTTGTAGTCAGTCTTAAGAGCAAGAACTTTTAACTATGAGTCAGGATAAATATTTGTATTTCAAAAGCAAATTCCTAGAAATGGGGGAGTAAAAAAGTTATGATTATTTATTGCATTAATATTACTTAGAGCATAAGAATGTAGAAAAGGACCCCAAAAGAACCAATGTCATATATTTCTCTAAGTTGTGTTTACCACAACTCTCTAGGAACACATAGAAGAAAAAATGGCCATGCGTATAAGTATATGTAAATATTGTCCTTTTTCGTGTCTTCAACCCCAATCTACAATTGTAAATGTACATTAAATTCTGATTTTGCAATAAGTTTATGAAATTTCTATTGCTACAGTTTTCTCATAGCTTACAATAACAAATCAATGTAAAGTATGCTAGGTTAAATTAATGCAACAGTACATAATTTACTATAAATAGAGTTATATAACAATTAGGGAATATAGAGGGTTACATATTAAATTATGTGTTATATTATTTACTTTCAGTATATGATGTTTATAGTATATACAGCATTATACTAACATATTTGGCCTATAAAATGTGAATATAAATTTCATCTGTTTCATTAAGTTGTCATAGAAATAAACTGGATATTGCTTTAAAAGGTATTTAAGGAGCTAAACATGTATCGTCAAGTACTAGAGAAATATAAGGAAAATTCAGAACAGGAAGGCATGCAAAGACACCCAAAGAGTCAAGCCGAAAACCTGCCAAAGGATGAATGGAAATCATGGTCTAGCCTTGCAAGCAGTCCTTGGGCGTAGATAGCATTTTGCAATTAGAATCCATGTCTGATAGTTTTACCTACACTCTTCTTCTGGGGACCCAGAGATGATGGCTATACTAATGTTGACACAGTTTCCATCCGCATCTCCTCAAGGCCTTGTCCTATGAAAGACCTAAACTCCCTGTAGCAAGCTTTCCTGCCAGACTATCGTTGGATCACCAGCCCCCAAAATAATGACACAGACTTATTAATTATGAAAGCTTGGCCTTTAGTTTAGGCTTGTTTTCAACTAGCTCTTATAACTTAATTAACTCATAATTTTTAAATCTACGTTTTGCCACATAAGCTCGGTCACCTCTCCTCGGTAGGGCATGTCTAACTTGCTCTCGGGCTGATGGCAAAATCCACTCACCTAGATACCCTTTCTCACTTCCTTTCTCGCTCCAGAAGCCTCACCTATGCTCTCTAGCTATTGGCCATTGAACCAACCACGGTGACTCATCTTCACACAGTGTAAACAAATACTCCACAGCAACCTCCTCGATTTGGAGTTAACCCACTTCATTCATCTCACCAGGACCAAAGAGTCTGCATCAGCGCAGATGGGCAGCAAATCAGGAGGTAGAGTTTTCCTCAAGGAGTGACTGGATCGTAACATCACTCACACTTGGGATACAGTCAATCACACCTTTCTGCACATCTCATCTATCTGTCTCCTTCCTTTTCCTCTTAGGAGTGGTCAGTACTCCCCATCTCTTTCTTTAGTTCCTTTGTACAAAACTTTTCACTGAAACTGATGCTTAATTGATTACCCAGGATATCCCACCTGTTGACTCCAATGAACACTTATGGGTGGCTTGGATATTTGGCTTTCCTGAAGAATATGAATCTGTTGGCTGCCAGTCTGCCCCCACTCTTACCTCCTAGGTCCCGGGAATCCAAGGAAGCGTTCATTCAGTTACCCTTTTCAAGAAGCCTCCTAGGCCACACTCTCCCCTAGCTTCCCTGCCGGTTCTCACCAGCATGGTGCTTTTGCACCTGCCTTCCTTACATGTGGTTTTATTCTGCTCACTCAATAAATCACTCCCTGAGAACCTATCGTATCTAAATTTTATCTCTGCTTATCACTCCAATTAAACAAGACCTCCAAAATGACAATATTTGTTTTTCCAACAAATGCTGTTGAAGATCTAATCTCTGCAGCCCTAGTGCTAATCTTACTTGATTATTAATGAAGAAGCTGCAGACGCCAATAAAGTCAGAGAGAAAGATAACTACAGAGGCAATTACAATACTGAGTCACACGGATTTGGAGACATGGAGAAGACAGATCTAACTCATTTTAGTTAGACTTTAGATATATAAATTCAGAAGAAAAAAACATTCTCTAACTTGGACTTTAAATAGATCAGTTGCTAGAACACAGAAGGAGAAAATAAGAAAAAGTGGGTTATAATAATCCAAGTAAACAATGTCGGCAAACTGGATTAAAGTGGAGGCGATGGATATAGAAAAAAGTTGACAGTGTGTAACTGCCATGCAAAATTTTATCTTCTACACCAGTCCAGTGGTTTCTAATATTTTGTGTAATATTTACATTATATCATATATATAGCTGTGTATATACATATATATATTTATGTATGTTTGTATATAAATACATATTATATGTCACATATCATTATATCACACACACATGCAGACACACACATACATATATACATATATACATATATATATACTTTCATCAAGGTATTTTTTTTCTTAAAAGCAAAGTAGAAAATCAAGGAAAAAAGAAAAAATGCATTGTATAGGAATTTAAAATAATGGACACTGTAACATTTTGTGACAGAAGGGAATTTTAATTTTATTTACATGAGTCTTTGCAAAGTGTCAGTTACAAAACCACTCACTGAACAGTTCTTGGATTCTCCCTAGACATTTAAGCATACTATATGTACAGAGAGATGCTCTGTGGAAAAAGAAAAAAAGCCAGATCACCTTCAGTCAGGTCTACTGTGTTTTCTGTTCCCCTCCATAGCTCCTTATTAGGGACGGATGGGTGGGTGTGCAGATAAGAAGGGAGACATAAGCTTTAAACCAAGAGCAAACTTCAGTCTGGAGAGGATGCTGGGATGGACATCCTATCTTTGTCTCACTCTTAGTCGGTGACACCAAGATCAGAGAGTACCAGTGTAATACATAATAACTGACTCTAGTCTGCTGGTTTTCCTTTCCAAGCTTTACAACTCCAACTCTTTTGCAAGGCTAAAAACACTTGCATGTTTTGTAAACAGTCTCCATTTAAAGGGATACTTGAAGTCATAGTAGTCATAGTAGTGAGGTCCAAGTTCTGAAGCTAGGTATGGAAGAGGCTCATGACAGACTTGGCCAATCAAGAGTTGAAGAGAATCTGTGGGCACGAAATAAATACATGCTACTGATGTAGACCAGCAGGCAAGCACACATTGGCACACACGATACACATAGATAGGCATAGGGGCAGATGCAGACCCACATAGGGGCCACACAGAGGTGTGCACACAGGCCAACAAGCAGACACACACAGGAAGACTGAACAAGGCAAAGGCCATATTGATAAAAATCCTCAAAAAGTGGCATTGTGCCAAAAATAGTTTGATATCAGATTACATCACCACTTGCTCCAGGTTCCCCAGATGTCCAGTGTCTGTCATGTTTTAGTTGATTCGTAGCAGAGATCCTTATCAGTACCACACTGACAAAACCTGGCCCCATATGGCCTCCTGTTCCCTTCAACAGTCCTTTGCTTCCCAAAGGAATATTGGGTAAAATAAGATCTTGGTTCCATCTGTTGATTTAGCTTTGATTGTTTTCCATCTTGTTCCAAGTACATGAGTACCCTTAAGCAATACTTAATATACTAGGAACTTCGCTATTACACAAACAATTCTCTACGTTTTCAGTGCAGTGGCAGGTGAGGGGATGAAGACTGGAATGGCATCAGTGGAAAAGGAAAAATCCAGGGGGGCCCATGACTTACTCCTAATTGAACCTGACCATCTCTCTTTCCAGGGTTAGTATGCCTTTTAAAACCAAACCTTATTTCTGTTTCATGTTCTCTTCTGGATCTTGAGCACAAAGGTGATTGAAATCCTGCTGCTACTCTTGAGATAGCATGTCTGAATCCTTCATTCAGACAAGTCTGACACAAGTTGGCTCGCATGCTTCCAGACTGTCCCTATGCAGCATGGCGCATGGCTCCCTTATGCCAAAGGCTTCATCTTCTCACCGCCTTACAGTAGCTTCGTGCTGAATACCCATTGCAGAGACATGTTCCATCCAGTTTTGCTCCCACAAGGTCCCTTTTTATTCAGAATTTCTGATGGTGATTGCTTTAAAATATTTTTTTCCTTAAAAGATAAATTAGTTGGGGCTATAAAGATGACTCGGGAGTTAAGATAATATTCTGCTGAGTTCAGTTCCCCAGTACCCACATGTCAGTGCAACCATCTGCAATTCCAGTTCTTGTGGCTCCAGTGTTGACTTCTGCCTCCACAGACACAGGCATGTACCTACTGCACAGATATAGGCAAAACACAAATCTTTAAAATATACAAATCAGTTTAAAAATTGAATAGTAGTGTATTTTTATTGTAGGCAATACAGAAAAATAGAGATGTTAAAAACTCAATGTGAGATAATAATTTGGGTACATCTTCTATAGACAATCACCTATTTTTGTAAAGAATGTTACCCCCCACAATAACATATGATATTGTTAATTCATCCTTTCCTTAATAACATGACATGAACAGTTATCCATTCTACAATATATTGTTGTACTTTTAGTGAACAAATATAATTTCATTTTAGGGACAAGTCATAATATGAAAACCACTTGCTACTAGTTATTATTTTAGATAACTTATTTTTCATTATGCAATAAATATTATAATAGACATCATTTACCTATAGAGAGATGAAATAACTATATTTTAATAAATCTTATGAACATCCATGATTATTTTCCAAGGATAAGTTACCAGCATTGGCATTGCTTTGTCAAAGAACCTGTATGCTTTTAAGTTTTTTTTTCATTTGTTTTTCTCTGATCTTGATGTTTTGAAACAGCCTCAGGTAGCCCAGACAGCCTTGAACTCATAATTCTCCAGCTTCATCTTGTGAGTTCTAGGAATATTGGTCTTTGTTACCCACACTCAATCTTTTGATGCTTACAGAAAAATTGTTCTTCAGAAGAACTGAAGCTATCCATATACAAGTAGCAGAACATAAAAGTGTTCATTGCTATTTAAATTCCTTTCTAAATAGTTTATCTGTGTCAAGCATGAAGTCATCCTAACTAGTTTCTAGAATTGGGGTTTACCCTGAGCCTCACCTACACCAGTTTGGGGACCTTGCCAAGTATGTGAACCTCCCTGATATTTTCACTACTGACAGTGTGTGAAAGAACACAGTGACATGGAGATTCACAATCATTTCAAGCTCCTTCTCCCCTTCCCTCATGTGGCATACCATACAATATCATTGCCACCCATATTGCTATTTATTGTTTGATGTATACATTTGTTGGGGAGGGGGGAATATTCTGCCACCCAGGATGAATTGTGATGAACAGTCAGGCCACCTATAGAATTAGAAGGCAATATCATTCATTGCCAGCAGATGCCACTACCTGATCCATGATGTATATATACTCCACAGGAGAAAGGGGAGCTTAAATGTAAAGTTCCAGATACTCTAAGAAGAATCAGTGTTCTAGTTGGGTTATTAGCAGAAGACACCTGAAATATGTAAAAATTACAGAGAGGAAAGTTCTTCCAAACTTTGTAATGAGTTTTCATCATTAAATACCTTGTCCAATTCCTGTTAGAGAGAAAGAGAATCAAGTTAAATCCTAAAGTTTTCCCAAGAGACTTATATTAATTATGAGTTGCTTCCCAATGTATTTCTGTCACCCACTGAGTTCTGATGACTTAAAGATATGCTTGTAATGAGGGAAGACAGATGGGATATGGTGTAAGAGATATAGAATGAGATTTAAGGAATGGATAGCTTTCTAGTGTTCTCTGTGTGTGTTTGAAGTTATTAAACATTATGTCCTTTTCTCTATATACATAAATATATGCATATGTCTAAAACACTGACCCCACAGGGATGGATATATATATATATAGTGTAGTGGCATGTGCCTGCAATCCCAGCATTGGGAAAATGGAGGCAGGATAATCCTTGTGCTTTGTTGGCCAGCCAGATCCTTTAGATTTTGGTAGAGTAAGAGAAGGTTCTGTGTCAAAGAAAATAATAATGTGGAGGAAAAAATGAGGAGCATACACAACATCAATTTCTGGCCTCCATACACATAGATAAAAACACAAAACAAAGGAACAATTGAGGAAAATGACTAGTGATATAGCTCAGCTGGTAAAGCACTTAGCTAGTGTGTGGAAAGCCGGAGTTCAACTCCTAACATTTTATAAACTTGGCAGGGTAACACACACCTGAAATCAGTCAAGGATTGAAGACAAAAAGTTCATTCCTGACTACACAGGGAGCCTGTGGTTAGCCTAGGCTCAAGAACCTATCTAGAAATATAAATTTTTTTATTTTGTTTTTCCCCCCTTTTTAATTTTGCTTTTTTAGAAATATCAATTTTTAAGTAAATATGAATGATTGAGTAAATAAGAGAAAAAGTACACATACAGTGAATAGTCGCCAATTTAAGGAGAGTACAGAAAATGACATCCAGATATTTAAGCATTAGAAATGCTAAATTTTATTCAAATTTTAGAGAAATAAATTTTATTGAAAATATAGCAGAGTTCAGTAGTTATAAATGTTTAACATCCTTTTAAAAATGAAGACAATAGTTGTAATTTCAAAAATCTGATAAGAGCTTCTCCTAAAATTAATAATATGATTTTTTAAGAGAATAATGTCTCAATTATCACTGTGAAGGGATTTGTTATTTTCCAATTTATTTATGACACACAGATTATTGGCTTGCTCTGCTTCAGTCTAAAACAGTTATCTAACAGTATTGAGTACCACATAAGGTCCTGTTGTTCACGTACAAAAATGGCTTCCTCCACATATTAACCAGAGTTCTCTGAACCCAAGTACACGTAAGATGCTCACTTAGAGGGAAAGTGACATTCCCCCACATAAAATGAACCAGACTCTTCAT